>NC_069502.1:362652496-362892496 GCF_027579735.1 Bombina bombina
ACACAGGGAAGCTTGAAAACTCCCTTGATATTCAATCCTCACTTTTCCTCATCAGCACCCTTAATAACTGATAATGGCTGTCGATCACTGAAAACTGAATCAATACAAAAAAAATACAACTGCATTTCATACTGTCCAGTCACTCTCACCAACTGACCTGGCCTCATTCTGCTGGTCTAGCATTCTCTCCTCGCTCTCTCTCTGCATATAGCAATGGTCAATAACTTGTATATATTTTATCATTTGTATTTTACATTTAATTAATAGTGATGATGTGTTGAATATTGTTTTCTATGTGGTGCAATTCAACTGTCATCAAAAAGGGCCATTGTCGTTGTTGGCATGGGTAGTGCCATCTTCTTTTTCAAGTCTGAGTACACGCAGATCTGTGGTTGAAATCATTATATTTTATGCAGTATATGTTATCACTTTATCTGCGGGCCTTGAGTGTTTATCATGTGCCTTTGGCTATTGAATTTGATTTGTCTATTTTGTTGGCAATATATAGTCAATAACTTGTGATTGGGTGGATTGTAATAGCTGAAGTTGCTGCTGTCCATATATCGCATGGGTGACTTTTCCAATATCTGATCCAATATTTTTTCCAATACAGAAATGGTGCTATCATTTGCATTGTTATTGTCTGGAATGTCAAAAAAGATGTATCAAGAGCTCTAAAACAGCTGATAAACATGATTAACTAGACTGAAATCAACCACCAGACATAGAGTATATAAACATATAAAAACATATGTACACATATGTGGTCATATATGGTAATGCATTTATCGATGTAGAGCGGACATGATCCACTACAGCGTATCTTGTCCGCCCGAACATGATAAATCTTCCCCTATTAAATATGTTAACACATTTTTGCATGTGTCAGCTTACTTCTTGCAAAGTTAATGCACAAGTGAGTGTGTTAAATAGCTTGCCACTCATAATCTAGCCCTCAATGGGCTAGACTCCTAGACACTCCTTAGGCTGCCAAGGGGCAGGGTCGGCTCCAGGGGGGGGCATTGACGGGCAATGCCCGCCCAAATGGAATGCTGTGCCTCCTCAAAAAATATTGATATGATCATATGCTTTAAAAATAATAAATAAAATAATGAATTGTTATGTAATGCATGCTAGGGGCGGAGTTAGCTGCCGAACTGTGAGGTCACATCACGCATCTGCAAGGAGCTCCATGTCTTAACCTCTTATTTGGAATTGGAAGTGAATTAGAGACTTTTTGGACTTGTCTTTAACCCTATTAATTTTACCTAACTATCGTGAGTTACTCATTTTCTTAAACACTAGACCATGATAAGAATAGTTGACACATTCAAATATGGTTGGAGCTGAATACACAGTCTCAAAACAGTTCTTGCTCACACAAATGAAAAAGGACACACAAGGAGAGAAGTGGACAATTACACGTATCCTCAAAACACAACAGAAAACATTAAAGGCCATGCCAAGCGTACTGACTGCTTTCAAACTCGCAATATCTTTTGGTGCCTCCACTGTCATGTGCGAGAACTCGTTCTCGACTCTTAAAAACGTTTTTACAGATCATAGACGTGCTATGCTTCATGTACACAAAGCCCAGTTGGTACAGCTGGCAATTGAAAGGGAGGAGATATTTACTATATTTATTATATTTATTATAGATATCATCATCATATTTCCACACTTATATATTAATACCTTTTAATATATGTAAGAGATATTTTATATATGTGCATGTTTTTTTCAGTAAGTCATATAGAGTATGTAGGTTTAAAATATGTGACGAATATACCAAAATTCAAAAGTCACCAAGTTTTATTTTAGACAATCTGTAAAAACAGGCAGAATATACAAACATTCTTCACATTTGAAGACCTGAGCCGATAATACAACCTAATTTTCAGCCTTTTTCAATTTTTTCGCAATACACTGCATTTGAGATTAATACAATAATTCCAAACACAAGGCATACGCATAATGCCGCCGAGACAAACGCACCAAATGCCACAGATAGGAACGGCGCATAACCGGAAGTGTACATATCCACTATGACGTCACTTCCGGTTAGCGCAGATACCTGACAACAGCATCCGGTAAGTCAGCCCATACGTAAGACAGTCCAATAAGAAAAAGAAAATAACAACAGGAAATACCCCCAGGGCCAATAAGAGGTACTGATTTTAGGACAAACCGGAACATACTAAAATGGTATTGGGCCGTTTTTGGCGCCAATTTTATGGCACCAATTTTGAATAATCTGTTTGGCTGGAATAATCTATTTAAGGTAAAATTACCACAGAGCCGTTACCAGTCTTGAGAAAGGTCCTAGAAGACCGAAACGCGTTGATTGCACACTGGTATTACAGCTCAGGATTTCATTTGGTGAGTAGAATACTTATATTCTCCAGTTTTAGTGATTTTATTGCACTATGTTTGTTTTCATATTTTTATAGGATCAGGGTGGCATTATAAATTATTTACACCTACTTGGGAAGAGGATAACTATTTTAAACAAGAGGATAACCATCTAACAGGAAATTAACACACTATTTTTGTACACATATTTTGAGACATCATCCACTTTTTAATCTATAAGGACTTATTCAAAGGACTAATCACTCAAGGATGAACAATTTTTTTTAGGACTATTGTTTTAGGTGTACACCTTACTTTTTTCACGGTTTTAGTTTATATCTTGATTTTTTAATTATTTTTCATTTTTTTGCATTTTTATTCTTTATTTTTTCCATTTTTCTCATTTTGTTCATTTTTCAAGTTCCAATTCACATCATTTTTTCTTTTTTCAAGTTTGTGTGAGGATTTAATATATTTTGACACCACAAAAATCTCACATCACTGTTTTTTTCATCACTAACACTACAATAGGATTTGGACACATTTTTTGGACACTTTATAAATTTGAATTACATTTCCACTAATGCTTACAAACTTATGGAGATTTAACGGGAATATTCATTAGAATTTCAACCATTTGTTATATTGTATTTAAAACTCTCATTCAACCCTCGGTCTATACCATCTGGTTTTATAATTAACCAGGTAACTCACCAAATTTAGGATTTTAGGCTTAATAGGTCTAACGGCTATATACTTATAGACATCTACCTATAATCTTGCTTGTAGTATCCATTTTTTATTATTTTCGATATCATTGATAGAACATACCAATTTTATCTATTTATATATTAACCCAATCGTGGACACCATCTTCAGCTACTTATTCCCCTATAGGAATATTGTAGCGCTGACTCCTGGCATTGTAATTTATGGCAATTGAAAGGGTCCTCACTCGCAAGTGCACAAATGAGTGGAAAGACATTATTTTGAAGAGGTTCCATTCGGACACTCGCTGCCTTCCACTATACTAATGGTGAGTCGAGCTTTGTTTGATTTTGCATTAATGCCATGTTTGAATGTAAACGCCAGCCTTGGTGCCATATTGTAATTGTAAGTGCCAGACCTATTATATAACCTAAAGGCACTTTTAACTGTTAATTTCTAGGCGTAAAGGTCAGGAAAATGTTGCAATATTTGTTGTAATACGATACAGCGGTGTACTGAGCTGTAGGGAACATGTTTTCAGAAAACCTTTCTTTGTTGTTGCTCATGTGGTTACCTGTATATATTTTCATTTTGTTTATTCGGTTTTGAACGGTGACAGACCGTTTGTTGTAGTTGTACCTGAGTTCGGAATTAAACAACACACAAGTTTGTGTGCCAAAAGAGAAAAGTTGGCCAGACTCAACTATTCCCATCTCCTCTACAATATATATATGCTATAAATTAAATATCAAGATGGCTACACTTTCCTGCAGAATATGTAGGTCTGCTCTTATTTTGACTCTCATACATGCTTTGTAAATGCGTGCCCCCTTGTGAAAAAAAAATGCTCCCCCCATTTCATTCGTTCTGGAGCCGACCCTGCCAAGGGCTCTTGTTGACCAGGTAAGATCATGCTTGAAATATATTGAGGGTCACTTAACCTTTCTTATCTAACTGAATGCCAGAGGACATTCCTTCTATTATTTATTTATTTATTGATTGATTGATTTATAAAATATTTTACCAGGAAGGATACATTGAGATTTCTCTCATTTTCAAGTAATAAAAAAACTATAAATACAAGACTTAGAAAGCTTGTTTGCAAAACAGGATCTGTAAAAATGTGTAAAAATAGGCACTTCTGTTTAGTTATGTTAAAGTAGTCTCACTGGATAGAATGGTATTTGTATCAGCAAATTTGTAGGGGCAAGAAAAGGAGTTGATGATGAGCGTTCCCAGGTGCTTCTTGCATTTTTGATGTGTTATCAATGACTTCCCCTAAACAGCGAATCAGCATGCATGATTTAGACAGACACATTTCCTTATGTAAAGTCTCTCGTCTTGCTGTTGTATCTCACCATCTTTTTATTTTATTTTAATTAACTTGAACTTTTTTGTAGTTTTCTTTTATTCATATGTTGATGTGGTACATTTTACAGAAGATGTTATTTTAATATGTTTGTTTTGTCATTTTTATTTCAACATTTTTGTGATAATCGGAATAGAAGCAGCTTCCTTGATTTAAATGGAGATGATCTCGCCACTGACCAATCTGATAAGGGGTGGGCACAAATCCTGTAACAATTTGTTTGGTGAGATATTAGTTTAACAAATCAGTTTTTATGAATCTCAGGCAATAAACATGATTTGAGTTGACATTGTGAATGACTAATTTGTGATCACACTGTATTTATTGTAGCATTATTATCTCTGAGGTGCAGCAAATAACATTTTATATTGTTTGTTCTGTATTAGGCATAGCATAATGTGCAATTCTTGGGACATAAAAAGAGATATGGACAGCCGACATCTCTGAATTTATGAGGCTTTTAGAAGGAGACCTTGAACCTCTGAGGTTTTGGAATGAGCCTTGGGTGACCAAGTATCTTTTGTTTAACTGGCCAGTCCAGTATTTTAAAGGGATATGAAACTCAAAAATGTTATTTTGTGATTCAGACTGGGCTTACCATTTAAAAAAATGTTTCCAATTTACTTCTATTATCAAATTTGCTCTGCTCCCATCTTATTCTTTGGTGACGAGATACCTAGGTAGGTGTTTAGAGCATTACATGGCAGGGATATATTGCTGACATCTAGTGCTCTTGGAAATGGATAATATTCTTTCAAAACTGCTGCCATATAGTGCTCTAGACATGGGTACACTCCTAAGTTTACATCCCTGCATTTCAACAACAGATAAGAACATTTGATAATAGAAGTAAATTAGAAAGTTGTTTAAAATTCTGTGCTCTATCTGAATCACAAAAGAAAAAAATGGGTTTCATGTCCCTTTAAGTAGCTATCCAATAAACTATTTGCAAAAATACTGGACACTCAGCTGATGGGATCCAGTCAGAGACTGATATAGCATATGGTTAATGGGGTACAAAGATGTAGGTCCAATCTGTGGGCTGATATGAGCATATAACTAATAGGTTCTGTGGTGAGGGAGTCTTAGCTAAGGTTTGATTATGACTCTACCTACCTATTACTTCAGATCACCTGCTAGCTGTTCTGTAGTTTGATGGACAGCTGGTAATACTAGATGAGTCTAACAGAGAGGTTATTGACAGTGTAGAATACAAAAAATCCTATAGATGGAAATAAGGAATGAAATGAGAATAAAGGAATATATCTTGGACCTAGAGTAAGGGAAATATTTTCAGAGTATTAAGTGCAATGCAGTTAAAAGCTTTCTACATCAATGTCATATTCTTCATTTTTATTTTACAGGACATGGCAGTACTGACAGAATTATATAAGTTTACTGCAGATGTTTTGTACTGTTACATTTTTTTCACCCTTCATTTCACCAAAGCTGATTTCCTATAAAAACAGGTTTCTATGTGACACCTTATTTCTTTAAATAGTAATAAGGAGCTGCAAACAGAATACAATATTGTACGTATTCAAAGCTGTCTGCAAAGGGAAAATTGGACTCCTGGAGACAGTAATGACAAATGATCGACAGCTCACTGTTGTTACCTTTAAGATGTCACTGTAATTTATTGTGCATGACAAGTCGTCCGTATCTCTGTATGTAGCGGGAGATTCTCGTGTCAGACATATGGAGCCTATTCAGTAAAAGTCATTAAGTACTTTTAAAGCAAAATCTGTCTCAGAAACATAACTTTTTATGCCATTTATGGTTTTGTAGCTTTGTACAACTAAGTTTTTTTAAAGACAATAATAAATAAATAATAATCAGCAATAAATCACTGTTCATTGTGTGAAGGCACCCATCTAGATCATAATAACACCTATGTCAGAATGCTGTTTATTGATTTCAGCTCTGCATTTAATACGGTTATCCCTATTAAATTAGTTGCCAAACTTCATGATCTAGGCATTAATACCTTACTTTGCAACTGGATCTTGGACTTCTTGACAAATAGACCTCAATCAGTAAAAATTGGTAACCATATTTCTTCTATTTTGACCCTTAATACTGGTGTTCCACAAGGGTGTGTATTGAGTCCATTGTTATACTCTCTCTTTACCCATGACTGTTTGCCTAGGTATGAGTCTAATAACATCATCAAGTTTGCTGATGACACTTTTGTGATAGGCCAGATCAGTGATAATGACAAGTCAGCTTACAGAGAGGAAATAATGCATCTGGTCACATGGTGTGCTGAAAATAACTTGGATTTAAATATTAAAAAGACTAAAGAAATCATCATTGATTACAGGAAATCCAATCGCTGTTTACATCTGCCCATTTATATAAATGGAATCGAGGTTGAACGTGTATCAAGCTTTACATTTTTGGGCATACATATTTCTGAAGATTTGTCCTGGTCTCCCAATACCTCAATTTTAGTGAAAAAGGCACAACAACGTCTCTATTTTTTAAGATCACTGAAAAAAGTCAAATTATCTACTCAGATTTTAGTTAATTTCTATCGCTGTACTACTAAGAGTATTCTCACAAATTGCATTACTGTATGGTATGGAAATTGTACTAATTCTGATCGTAGACGCAGTCTTCAAAAGGCTTATCGAATTATTCAAGATCCTTTTCATGCTAGCAACAGAATATTTGCCCTTTTACCATCTGGGAGGCGTCATAGGAGCTTAAAAGGCAAATCAGCTAGGTTTCGGAATAGTTTTTTCCCAAGAGCCATTAACCTGCTTAATAACAATTCTTACATTTTCTTTTATGTACATATTTTTAACTTTTTATTTTTTTTTATTTCTTTTTTTATCTTTTTTACGAATGGACCTCTTATTTAACAACAGAGAAAGTGCTGAATTGATGGTTGTTTAACTTAATTTAACAGATTATTCTGTCAATGGTCTTAATTCACTCCACTTTTATTTTAAATAATTCACATCACATTCACAATCGCCTAGATTTAGAGTTCTGCGTTAGCCGTCCAAACCAGCGTTAGGGGGTCCTAACGCTGGTTTTGGCCGCCGGCTGGTATTTAGAGTCAGGCAGGAAAGGGTCTAATGCTCACTTTCCAGCCGCGACTTTTCCATACCGCAGATCTCCTTACGTCAATTGCGTATCCTATCTTTTCAATGGGATCTTTCTAACGCTGGTATTTAGAGTCTTGGCTGAAGTGAGCGTTAGAACTCTAACGACAAAACTCCAGCCGCAGAAAAAAGTCAGGAGTTAAGAGCTTTATAGGCTAACGCCGGTTCATAAAGCTCTTAACTACTGTGCTCTAAAGTACACTAACACCCATAAACTACCTATGTACCCCTAAACCGAGGTCCCCCCACATCGCCGCCACTCTATTAAATTTTTTTAACCCCTAATCTGCCGACCGCACACCGCCGCAACCTACATTATCCCTATGTACCCCTATTCTGCTGCCCCTAACATCGCCGACACCTACATAATATTTATTAACCCCTAATCTGCCCCCCCAACGTCGCCGCTACCTACCTACACTTATTAACCCCTAATCTGCTGCCACTATAATAAATGTATTAACCCCTAAACCGCCTCACTCCCGCCTCAAAAACCCTATAATAAATAGTATTAACCCCTAATCTGCCCTCCCTAACATCGCCGACACCTAACTTCAAGTATTAACCCCTAATCTGCCGACCGGACCTCACCGCTACTATAATAAATGTATTAACCCCTAAAGCTAAGTCTAACCCTAACCCTAACACCCCCCTAAGTTAAATATAATTTAAATTTAACGAAATAAAATAAATCTTATTAAATAAATTATTCCTATTTAAAGCTAAATACTTACCTGTAAAATAAACCCTAATATAGCTACAATATAAATAATAATTACATTGTAGCTATTTTAGGATTAATATTTATTTTACAGGCAACTTTGTATTTATTTTAACCAGGTACAATAGCTATTAAATAGTTAATAACTATTTAATAGCTACCTAGTTAAAATAATTACAAAATTACCAGTAAAATAAATCCTAACCTAAGTTACAATTAAACCTAACACTACACTATCAATAAATTAATTAAATAAACTACCTACAATTATCTACAATTAAATCAACTAAACTAAATTACAAAAAACAAAAACTAAATTACAAAAAATAAAAAAAGATTACACGAATTTTAAACTAATTACACCTACTCTAAGCCCCCTAAAAAAAATAACAAAGCCCCCCAAAATAAAAAAATGCCCTACCCTATTCTAAAATAAAAAGTTTACAGCTCTTTTACCTTACCAGCCCTTAAAAGGGCCTTTTGCGGGGCATGCCCCAAAGAAAACAGCTCTTTTGCCTGTAAAAAAACATACAATACCCCCCCAACATTACAACCCACCACCCACATACCCCTAATCTAACCCAAACCCCCCTTAAAAAACCTAACACTAAGCCCCTGAAGATCTCCCTACCTTATCTTCACAACGCCGGGTATCACCGATCCGTCCAGAAGAGGCTCCGAAGTCTTCATCCTATCCGGCAAGAAGAGGTCCAGAAGAGGCTCCAAAGTCTTCATCCTATCCGGCAAGAAGAGGACATCTGGACCGGCAAACAACTTCATCCAAGCGGCATCTTCTATCTTCATCCATCCGACGAGGAGCGGCTCCATCTTCAAGACCTCCGGCGCGGAACATCCTCTTCTCCCGACAACTAGACGACGAATGAAGGTTCCTTTAAGGGACGTCATCCAAGATGGCATCCCTCGAATTCCGATTGGCTGATAGGATTCTATCAGCCAATCGGAATTAAGGTAGGAAAAATCTGATTGGCTGATTGAATCAGCCAATCAGATTCAAGTTCAATTTGATTGGCTGATCCAATCAGCCAATCAGATTGAGCTTGCATTCTATTGGCTGTTCCGATCAGCCAATAGAATGCGAGCTCAATCTGATTGGCTGATTGGATCAGCCAATCGGATTGAACTTGAATCTGATTGGCTGATTGATTTTTCCTACCTTAATTCCGATTGGCTAATAGAATCCTATCAGCCAATCGGAACTCGAGGGATGACGTCCCTTAAAGGAACCTTCATTCATCGTCTAGTCGTCGGGAGAAGAGGATGTTCCGCGCCGGAGGTCTTGAAGATGGAGCCGCTCCTCGTCGGATGGATGAAGATAGAAGATGCCGCTTGGATGAAAATGTTTGCCGGTCCGGATGTCCTCTTCTTGCCGGATAGGATGAAGACTTTGGAGCCTCTTCTGGACCTCTTCTTGCCGGATAGGATGAAAACTTTGGAGCTTCTTCTGGACGGATCGGTGATACCTGGCGTGGTGAAGATAAGGTAGGGAGATCTTCAGGGGCCTAGTGTTAGGTTTTTTAAGGTGGGTTTGGGTTAGATTAGGGGTATGTGGGTGGTGGATTGTAATGTTGGGGGGTATTGTATGTTTTTTTAAAGGCAAAAGAGCTGTTTTCTTTGGGGCATGCCCGGCAAAAGGCCATTTTAAGGGCTGGTAAGGGGGGGGGGCTTTGTTATTTTTTTAGGGGGCTTAGAGTAGGTGTAATTAGTTTAAAATTCTTGTAATCTTGTTTTATTTTTGTAATTTAGTGTTTGTTTGTTTTTGTAATTTAGTGGTTTTTTTTTGTAATTTAGTTTAGTTGATTTAATTGTAGGTAGTTTATTTAATTAATTTATTGATAGTGTAGTGTTAGGTTTAATTGTAACTTAGGTTAGGATTTATTTTACTGGTAATTTTGTAATTATTTTAACTAGGTAGCTATTAAATAGTTATTAACTATTTAATAGCTATTGTACCTGGTTAAAATAAATACAAAGTTGCCTGTAAAATAAATATTAATCCTAAAATAGCTACAATGTAATTATTATTTATATTGAAGCTATATTAGGGTTTATTTTACAGGTAAGTATTTAGCTTTAAATAGGAATAATTTATTTAATAAGATTTATTTTATTTCGTTAGATTTAAATTATATTTAACTTAGGGGGTGTTAGGGTTAGGGTTAGACTTAGATTTAGGGGTTAATGCATTTATTATAGTAGCGGTGAGGTCCGGTCGGCAGATTAGGGGTTAATACTTGAAGTTAGGTGTCGGCGATGTTAGGGAGGGCAGATTAGGGGTTAATACTATTTATTATAGGGTTTTTGAAGCGGGAGTGAGGCGGTTTAGGGGTTAATACATTTATTATAGTGGCTGCGAGGTCCGGTCGGCAGATTAGGGGTTAATAAGTGTAGGTAGGTAGAGGCAACATTGGGGGGGGAGATTAGGGGTTAATAAATATAATATAGGTGTCGGCGATGTTAGGGGCAGCAGATTAGGGGTAAATAGCTATAATGTAGGTTGCGGCGGTGTACGGAGCGGCAGATTAGGGGTTAAAAGTGTAATGCAGGGGTCAGCGATAGCGGGGGTGGCAGATTAGGGGTTAATAAGTATAAGGTTAGGGGTTTTTAGACTCGGGGGAACATGTTAGGGTGTTTGGTGCAGACTTAGGAAGTGTTTCCCCATAGTAAACAATGGGGCTGCGTTAGGAGCTGAACGCTGCTTTTTTGCAGGTGTTAGGTTTTTTTTCAGCTCAAACTGCCCCATTGTTTCCTATGGGGGAATTGTGCACGAGCACGCTTTTGAAGCTGGCCGCGTCCGTAAGCAACGCTGGTATTGAGAGTTGAAGTGGCGGTAAATATGCCTGTACGCTCTCTTTTTGGAGCCTAACGCAGCCCTTCAGAGATCTCTAAATACCAAATAACTCTTTAGTATTATTTCCTTCAATAAACTTATCTACATCTTCCCTTTAGCAACTCACCTAGAGTTATATAGAAGATTAATAATATATTTTTAGAGATTTTTTCTATATGTTCAGTATGGCTATTAAGGCAGAGGTATATTATTAGGTTAGAGTATATACAAGGGTTAAGATATAGAAGTTTGATTCTTGGAATAAAAGGAAAAGTAATTACAAGAGACTAATACAAACAGTATCACACATGACATGAGTAGGAGATAGGGAGGTCTTTAGGACCTAGATGTTGCCTCTAATCAAAGTGGTAGTTGTATGTTTTTAGAGTACCAATCAGGTGAGAGTTGGTTCTTTAAATGTATGTAGTAATTAACTTCACAATGAGTCTATGATTACGGCAAATCCATGCTGAAATGCGTAAGACTGTGATCTTACCTACACTTTGTACATTTTTGATGCTGCTCTACTGATTTTAATTGTTTGTACTATGTGTACACAATAAATTGGACTTTTTATTATTGAATTGAGGGTCGTGGCCTTTTTTGGAAACTATTTTTCTACATGATTTAAGAGGAGTGGGAAGCTCCTCTTTCCTTCTACACAGACCCTACCTTGGTTCAGCAGGCGGATCCTTGAGCCGGAGAGTTGGCCCAGACGTGGGAGTTTGAGTAGTGGTTGGCAGCGGCAAGGCAAGTGCATTGGGTGGCTACGGAGCTGTGCGTAGAGATACGTAGCGTAACAGAGGTTGGAACACGCCGGAGAGTGATGTCACGCAGAGGAGCCGGGCACACGACAGGCGTGAGTAGCGGGGGCATAGGTGGCTCCTGGAGTGAGCCCGGCAACTTGAGAGTCGATGGAAAGGATCGGAGGGGCTATGGAAGCTCTAGCAAGGCTAATCCTTTAAGTGAATCTGACGAAGTTACAGTCCTCTGAGGGGTGAGTCACGTAGCGGTAATGTCTGTTTGATACATGAAGTACCCTGTATACACGTTTATACTACAGATATAGCCACTCAATAGCACAAGCTTGTTCTTATATACCACGAAGACAACTATAACATGTTGGTGGAAAATACACAACGTAAAAGTATACTCTACGGAAAAGACTTATATATACATACATAGGAGTGACTCCTAAATTGATCGTCTTTTTAATAATATTCTTCCCAAACTGGGAGTCACACCTATTTTTAAGATCTGCTTTACTCTATTTACTTGTTTACTTCATATGAACCAATACTAAGAAGTGTATATTTAAATACGTGCATAAGAACTGTGAGACTGAGCAGCACAAATATGGAGGCACCCTTGGAACCTAAAGACTTTTACTCATTGTCAGTGGTGGATGACAGAGATTTGATGGGACTTGAGCTTGATGAATTCTTTTCAATGGACAGTTCAAATACTAAATTAAGTGACTTATTTTGTAATTTGGAAGTTTTGCGCTTGAAAGAACTAAGATTGAAACTTGACACATGGATAATGAATAAGTATATTTCTCTAAGTATGATTCCTAGGGGACTGAGAGTGAAGAAATTCCCCACATTTGAAGTCAATAATGATGATTTTGTTAAGGAGTGGAATCAAATTTTGTCTGAATGTTCCTTTAGGCTGATGGCTATGTTAGTTAAGTACAAAATGGAGATGCTTAATACGGTTAGACAAGATATTTTATCCTTACAACAGGAGTTGAATAACTTTCAGACCAATAAGGAATATGCTGAGTTTGATAAACTCTTAGAGAATGTAGTTGAGACACACAAAAAGGAAATTATACAGACAAAACATATCAAATTTTTAAGGGATCAGAAGGATTACAGCACGGGCCAAGTGTTTATTTGGTACAAGTCATATCAGCGCAGACAGTATAGGTTAAGACAGGCTGATGATGGAGAAATACAGAATGATATGTCTACTCAGGGGTTTAATCGCAGAAGGAGGAGAAGGAAGAATAATAGGAGCAATAAGAATAAGAAAGTTAGCTTCAATGTTACTGATAACGAGACTACAGATGAAGAATCCTTGTCCAACTTCTCCACCTCCTGTGATGATAGCTCCAACTTAGAAGGGGAGGGATGCTTAAATGATGGGGGTCATTTGGTAGTTAATCCAATTGAACAACGTCCATCTCATATAGTGGCTACCAATAAAAATACAGCAGCAGCAGCAGTAAAGACACAACATACAAACAAAGGTACTATTGCTAAAAACCCTAAGTCTATTGGTAGGGGTAGAGGTATGATGAATACTAATCAGGATATACCTGTGACTGCATCTGCAGAAAGTAATGGGGACACTTCAAGTGTCAATACTCAAGTAGCACCGGTTTTTCGGTCAGCCATGAAGGTCAAGGGAGGAGGAGGGACAGACAGTATGATGGGTACCAGGGCAAGGAACAGATATATGATCAAGGGGTCAACAATGACACAATGAGACAGGAAAATATAGTTATTAACATCTCTTCCTATACCCTAAATCAATTTGAACTAAAAGTACTTAATCTAGGATTGGGGTTCTGTCCCACTCGAAAATTTGACCTTTTTCAAACAATTTTGGACGTCAATAGGTTTGTCAGAACCCTGACTCTCCGTAGACATTTTTCTGAACAGGATAATGTACGAGGAGAAATGGAGGTTAGGAGAGATAGAGAGAATACTGGTGCAGGGAACAGTTTTAATATGATGGTTGCATTTACAGACATGCAGGATCTGAGCAAATATCTCAGGGTGGTACAACACCAAGTCAAGGTATGAAAATGAAATCTAAATTTTATCCGGTACAGTCTTGGGGTAAATCCCTTGAGAATTTTCATAAGAGAGTCTTGGAAGATCTTGCTCTGTTGGACAGCACAACCAATACAGGCCACTCTAATTTGTCTAGAAAATAGAGAGAGGCTATTTTATCGCTGCAGAATAATTTGTCAATTGTCATTAAGCAATCGGATAAGGGTGGCTGTTTGGTTGTGATGGACAGAGAGATGTATATTAAGGAAGCCCTTAGACAATTGGATGACGGTGATTCATACCAGCCACTATGTGGGGACCCTACTGTGAAATTTGGCAAAAAACTTAGGTCTCTTTTGGACGATGGGATATATATGGGTGTAATTGATAGGAATACAATGGACTACATTTTGGTAGAGAATCCTGTCTTACCCATATTCCACCATCTGCCAAAAGTTCATAAGGGCCTAGAGGATATAAAGGGGAGACCAATAGTGGCTGGTATAGGATCACTGTCCGAACATTTGTCGGAATGGGTAGATAATATCTTACAGCCATTAGTCAGCTCTTTACCCAGTTTTCTTAGGGATACATCTCACATGTTGACCATGATTGAAAAAATACATGTAGAAGAGGATATGAGTTGGTTGACAGTGGATGTCGCCGCTCTCTATACTTCCATTCCTCATTCTCTTGGTATTAGAGCTGTTCATTTCTTTCTGGATTTGTTAACTGATTATAATGATGAGACTAAAGATTTTGTGCTAAGATCTATAGATTTCCTGTTGGAACATAACTACTTTTCTTTTGAGGGGGTTTTTTACCTCCAGAAGAGAGGTACAGCGATGGGGGAGAAATTCGCCCCTTCGTATGCCAACCTATTCATGGGTTGACTTGAATATACCTTTCTTCTGGGGGAGAATAACCCCTTCAGGGATGGAATTAAATTATATAAAAGGTTTATTGATGACCTCATATTCATCAGTACCTTTGATCAAAGAGAGACAGAGAGGTTTGTAGAATACCTCAATTCCTGCATACCGGAGATTAACTTTACGTATGAGTGGCATAAAACAGAGATTAACTTTCTTGATATTAGACTGATATTTGATTTTCAGTCTAAGGAAGTGCATACATCTTTGTATCGCAAAGCCATTACAGCCAATTCACTATTGCATGCTTCTAGTGCACACCCAAAGCATGTCTTTAGGGGAATTGTAAAAAGTCAGTTTCTAAGAAATAGACGCATAAATTCTAAAGAGGATACCTTTGAAGCTGAAGCTAGTGCTCTAGCAATTAGATTTAGACAAAGGGGGTATTCAGACAATTTGATAAAAGACACGTTTAAAGAGGTTCAAAAATGTAATAGGGGAGACCTCTTGGAAGGAAGGAGAAAGAGGCAGGAGAGTAAAGATGAAACATGTAAGAAACCCATTTTTGTAACCAAATATTCATCACAGTATTATGATGTGTGTAGGATAGTGAGGAAATATCTGCCCATCTTATATGGGGATGATTTACTGAAGGACACCATTAAACGGGGATGTAAATTTGTACATTCCAGGAATCTATCATTGGGCAATATGCTCTCTCCTAGTCAATTGCGAACACCAAGAAGTAATCGTTACTGGCTTACACACAATGGTACATACAGATGTGGAAAAAATTGTAAGGCATGTGAACACATAAAAGTGGGTCCTAATTTTAGTTCACATTCAACTGGCCTGAATTTTGACACAAAAGGATGTATTAAATGTTTTTCTACTTTTGTGGTATATCTGATTTGAATCTCGGTTCATTCCAAACAATATATAGGAATGACATCTCGAGATGTCCGTACAAGGATAAGGGAGCATTTGGGATATATCACAAACAATGTGAGATGCTCAGAATTAGCACGACACTTTATAGATGAACATCATCAGAATGTGTCAACATTCAAGTGGAATGCTATTGAACTAGTTAAAAGTCCCCCTAGGGGAGGTGACAGGAGATCCATTTTAGCCAGACAGGAAGTCTATTGGATTAATAAGATGGGCACGTTGATTCCAATGGGTTTCAACTCAGCCAATGATATTATAAATTTTTGGGAGTAAAGGTGGTAGTAACCTCTTTACTAGACGTGCCCATCCTCTTATTTTAGTTTTAGTTTTAGTTTTGGCCCCTCTTCTTTAAGTGACATCTCAAGAGACACTTGGTGGTATGAATTTATAATGTCTAATCTATAATTTATATATCAACATACAAACTGATATTATTGTCTATCTACCAAATAAGAAGGTCTAACTAAATAACTAAAAATCTAATTATAAGGGTAATGATTTACAAGAACAAGTCTTTTTAATACTACTGTCATTATGTCTTTTGATGTTTTTGGGACACTTCAAATAACTCTTTAGTATTATTTCCTTCAATAAACTTATCTACATCTTCCCTTTAGCAACTCACCTAGAGTTATATAGAAGATTAATAATATATTTTTAGAGATTTTTTCTATATGTTCAGTATGGCTATTAAGGCAGAGGTATATTATTAGGTTAAAGTATATACAAGGGTTAAGATATAGAAGTTTGATTCTTGGAATAAAAGGAAAAGTAATTACAAGAGACTAATACAAACAGTATCACACATGACATGAGTAGGAGATAGGGAGGTCTTTAGGACCTAGATGTTGCCTCTAATCAAAGTGGTAGTTGTATGTTTTTAGAGTACCAATCAGGTGAGAGTTGGTTCTTTAAATGTATGTAGTAATTAACTTCACAATGAGTCTATGATTATGGCAAATCCATGCTGAAACGCGTGAGACTGTGATCTTACCTACACTTTGTACATTTTTTGATGCTGCTCTACTGATTTTAATTGTTTGTACTATGTGTACACAATAAATTGGACTTTTTATTATTGAATTGAGGGTCGTGGCCTTTTTTGGAAACTATTTTTCTACATCTCTAAATACCAGCGTGTTTTAAAAGGTGCGGGGGAAAAAAACACGCGTAGCTAACGCACCCCTTCTAACGCAAAACTCTAAATCTAGGCGAATGTAAATTCACACATACTATTTTCTATTTAACTATTTATTACTCACTATTACATGTGTTAACACTTACTTGTGTATTAGATATACACAGGTGTGATTAAGAATGTGAAAAAAAAAGTATATTGTATTTTATACACATATACATATTCCTTTGGTATGGAATTAATCTTTTGCACTTGCACTTTATTACACCTGCATATTGTACTTTATATTTTGTGGTATGGAAACTTTTTGCTCAAGTCACTTGATTTTTTTTCTCTTGTCCTTTGTCAGATTTACCATTATAGTACTACTTTGTGTAAACGATAGGTTAGATATTTAATTACAATTTCGTTGTCTCTGTTTTCTACTCTGTACAATGACAATAAACGAATCTAATCTAATCTAATCTAACCTAAAGTACAGCACTACACTAACACTGTATTTGTCTGCAACAAAAAATGTATTTCCAGCTACTCACAGAGAGTCATATCCAAAAATACTGAAAGCAGGACTCGATACTATGTAACGTATCAAAGTGGGGGATCAACAGTTTCTAAGTTCAAAACTGAAATTCACTCACCCATGAATTCAAGTGCAAAACTTGACAACAAAGTGTTGGTATACTCCTGTATGGCAAGCATCCACTTTGAGGGTTGAGGGAATTCCACTTACCCCTCTACTGCTCCTCAATGAAGACCAAATGAATCATTGCTGAACTAGCTGATCATACCTGGCTGTGCAGCCATCACGGCTTAAACACTCTGCACTTTCAGTATCGATATGGTGTCCTCAATTCAGATGATGTGAGATTCTATACATTATACCCTGATGAGTGCAGGGCTCTGTATAAATTTGATAAGTAGCTAAACACTCATTAGTATGCTGTGCAGTATAATGTAATATACTCAGATAATGACCACAAAGTCCCATGCCTTTGTATAGACCGGCTGCTATGGGCCCCGCAGCACTTGGGCCCTTGCGCCATTTCACCTGCTGCACCAATGGTAGTTCCACCCTGAGCAAATCACTAAATTAGTTTGATACGTAATAGTTATTGATTTGTTCTATTCTAAATACCTATTCCTGTTATCTTTCAGCCTCCCGGGTTGTCTGTTAATTATGCTTACTAGTTGTCCCTAAAAGGGTGCTCTAACTATATGTAGTCTCTTACAAACCATGGTAAGGGACTGCACTCACAGACAGGGCTTGGTGCATAGCCTATGTTTTGGGCAATATTGTAAGAATAAATAGGGTAAATTCCCTGTAAGCTGGGCAGCACTCCAAGAGTAAAAATGTGTACAACTGACTACAGTGCAAACTAGGTGCAAAATCTGGTAGTGATTAACCACAAATAAACTAAAATTACCTCACACATACAAAATACTAAAAACAAAAAACGATGATTAGTTTTTCGCTGTTGGCCACAACGTAATAAGCCAAAGACCTTACTAAGGCCCCTCTGGTGCTTGGGTCCTAACCTCAGCCTTCCTTGGTGGCTGGGACCACAAAAAAAATATAATACTAAATATCTCCAATGTGAATTTCTCATTAAAATTATGCTAAAATATTGCACACAGATGTATACTAGAAAATTGTATTACTCCCCAGTCCAGTGTAATAACAGTAGCTAGATAAGACATGATTTCTTCTAAATAAGGATTTTAAATAAAATATCATCTGGATATGATAAAATGGGCAGTATATACTCATTTATGTCGGCTATGTTTGTTTGGAAAGGAATAGCTTTTATGCTAAAGCTGCTTGTCACAAGTGGGTATTTTAACTAGTGATCCACTTAAAAGCAGGGTTGGGATTCTCCGGTACAACTCTTTGAGGTATGTATTGGGGCTAGTGAGGAACAATTATTCATCATTCCATAAAGGAAACTTCTATATGCTGTTGACGTCTTTAAGTAAATGTATATGTGACAGTGTATTTGTGTGTGTAAGTAAGTGTATGTAAGTGTGCGTGTAAGGTATGTGTATTTAGTTATGTGTGTTTATGTATGTGTAAGTCTATTATCAAGCTCCAAATGGAGCGAGATGCCCCTGTATCTGCACGAGCCTTCAGGCTAGCCGGAAAAAGCAGTTATGAAGCAGCGGTCTAAAGACTGCTGCTCCATAACTTGTCAATCTACTCTGAGGCTATTCTATACGATCGGGCTGATTGACACCCCCTGCTAGCGGCCGATTGGCCGCGAATCTGCAGGGGGCGGCATTGCACAAGTAGTTCAGAAGAACTGCTTGTGCAATGATAAATGCAGACAGCGTATGCTGTCGGCATTTATTGATGTGTGGCGGACATTATACGCTACATCGTATCATGTCCGCTCGCACTTTAATAAATTGGCCCCTATGTGTTTATATAAGTGTATATATGTATGGGTAACTCTTTTTATGTATATGTTTGTCTATATATGTTTGTATCTATGTCCTGAAGTAATTACATATGTATATGTATACTGTAAATGTATTTTCTCCATCTGTCCTTTCTCCCCCTCTGTTCTCCCTCCTACAGGTGCCGCGTGTGAGGTACATAAATGCTGCACGTGTAAGGTAGTAAACCTTTAACAAAATATTAAGTTAAAAAAAATGAAATATCAAACTTTCACCATCCTATGTAACTTGCCCACTCATCTTTTCTATTCATCCTTGACAAGTGGGTAGATGTATTTTTCAAAACCTTAATCTCACTATATAGAGAGATCATTAATCAGGGCACTAAATAGTGGTGATAAGTTCTAAGTCTGCAAGATGCCAGGTCTACCATGTAACAATATAACAAAGCCCAGGGTAACAAGTAAAGGCCCAGTGGCAAGTCAGCAGATAATAGCAGGGTTGGGGCCTGAGCATTGGTTTAGTAAGGGGCCACAACATTTCTAGCTGTGGCCCTGTATGCATGTATCATATGAGTGATTAGAGGATTGGGTATCAAACACCAAATCTACTCAGGAAGCTTGCAGTGGTGCATATTTAACAATTAAACACATCCATGTACATTTCAATTTTGTTTTAGCTATGGTATCCAAAACCTTGTATAGGAAGAGACTGAGAGACTTGCTTTAAACACAAAAAGTGCAAAGTTTCCATTTTCAGCGAGCTCCATTGCTTTCAATAGGAGCCATTTTACCACGCTCAGGGACAACCCCTTTTTTATGATAATTACACCAGGCCAGCCCCTGCAAGGGTCAGTGAGAAAAATCGTGTCTGAAATTGTGAGGTTTAGATCATTGGGCCCTAAAGGGAAACTCAAGTCAAAATTTAAATGTCATTATTCAGCTAGTGCACAGAATTTTAAACAATATTTTAATTGACTTCCATTATCTAAATGTGCACAATCTTTACAAATGTGGCACCAGTACCTACTGAGCATGTGCAAGATTCACAGAATATACATGTATGCATTTTGTGATTGGCTGATAGCTTTCGCATGATGCAGTGGAAAGGGAAAAGAGAACTAACTTTAAAATTTGTCAGAAAGAAATCTACTATTTATTTGAAATTCAAACTAAGTGCTTTTGCATTGTCTATTTATTATGCATTTACTGATTAAGCAATTATCCTGTGTTTAGTGTTCCTTAAGTAATTTTAAGTTTATTCTCTGTAGTCTACTGCTACACTAAATTGTATTTATTTTAATATATTTTGATTGTGCAGTTGTGACTAGTAGTGGTTGTTGTGAAGAACAGAATTGATTATATTATTTAAATCAATTACATTGTGCTTGCTGCACTAAGTTTTGTTTTCCAAAAAAAAGAAGACTTTTTAACCCCTTCACTAACGGAACTTTCAGAGAAAAACTTTCCCAAAATACTGGAGAATCTTTAGCCTTTTTGCTATCACTTGATTTTAACAGAAATAGAGCCTTGTTTTTTTTATTTACATGTCTTAGTGCTTTTGACAGACATGCAGTTTAGCCAAACAGTGCAGACTCCTAAATAACTCCATGGGAGTGAGCACAATGCTATCTATATGACACACATGAACTAGTACTGTCTAACTGTGAACATCTTTCAAAATGCTCTGAGCTAGGAGGCGGTTTTCAACGGTTTATAAATCAGTTTGAGCCTAGCTAGTTTTAGCTTTTCAAAAATACCACCAAGGGAACAAAGCAAATTTGATGATAAAAGTAAATTGGAAAGTTTTTTATAATTGCTTGCCCTATCTGAATCATGAAAGTTTAATTTTGACTAAACTATCCCTTTAAAGTAGAAACTCATGATCATATTACAAGTTTCATAGTTAACTCTTGTACTCAAGCAATAATAGCATTTATGCTGGAAAAATGTACCAAAGTGAACACTTATGGTAAATTCATTGTTACTGTTCTTACAGGACTTCATAAGGCACAAATTTGCATCTAATGTTTTATTTTCACACTATTTCAAAAGTTTTTACACAGATCATTTCTTTTATACATAGACAAAATCCACTGATGCCATTTTAGATATACTTAATATACAATAATGTAGATTAATTAAGGCTATATTCATATCTATTTTATGGTCCTATGCTATTGGTTGGTCCGTGAAATTTAAAGAGACAGTCAAGTCAAAATTAAACTTTCATGATTCAGATAGGACATGTAATTTTAAACAACATATTTTTATCATCAAATTTGCTTTGTTTTTTTGGTATTCTTTGTTAAAAGCTAAACCTAGGTGGGCTCATAAACTCATTACTAAGCCATTGAAGGCCGACTTTTATCTCAGTGCATTTTGACAGTTTTACACAGTTAGACACTGCTTGTTCATGTATCATATAGATAACATAATGCTCACTCCTGTTGACTTTTTTTATGAGTCAGCGCTGATTGGCTAAATTGCAGGTCTGTCAAAAGAACTGAGATAAGGGGCAGTCTGTAGAGGCTTAGATATAAGGTAATCACAGAGGTAAAAAGTGTATTAATACATCTTGTATCCATCTTACATAAACAAACCAGCCAAACAAGAATAAATTAATATGGTTTACAGTAAAGTGTCTCATTTTCAAACAGAAAAAAAAATAAACATACAAATCAGCTTGATATAAACAAAACAGCTTGTTATAAAAAAATAAAAAAGTAGCCATCAATCAGCAAGCGCTACCCAGGTGCTAAACCAAAAATGTGTCTGCTCCTAAGCTTACATTCCTGCTTTTCAAAAAAAGATACCAAGAGAATGAAAAAAATGATAATAGGAGTAAATTAGAAAGTCGCTTAAAATTGCATGCTCTATCTGTATCATGAAAGAAAGAAAAATCTGGGTTTCATATCCCTTTAAGTAGATGAAAAGATGTAAAAACATATTTATGCAATATTCATATTTAATATAGTATTATACTGTGTATTTACTGTAAATATTTGTCATTCTAATGTTCTGCACATAGCAAAATATGTTCTCTGTGTTTGTAAATAGATATTCCTATATATATATATACAGGGAGTGCAGAATTATTAGGCAAATGAGTATTTTGACCACATCATCCTCTTTATGCATGTTGTCTTACTCCAAGCTGTATAGGCTCGAAAGCCTACTACCAATTAAGCATATTAGGTGATGTGCATCTCTGTAATGAGAAGGGGTGTGGTCTAATGACATCAACACCCTATATCAGGTGTGAATAATTATTAGGCAACTTCCTTTCCTTTGGCAAAATGGGTCAAAAGAAGGACTTGACAGGCTCAGAAAAGTAAAAAATAGTGAGATATCTTGCAGAGGGATGCAGCACTCTTAAAATTGCAAAGCTTCTGAAGCGTGATCATTGAACAATCAAGCGTTTCATTCAAAATAGTCAACAGGGTCGCAAGAAGCGTGTGGAAAAGCCAAGGAGCAAAATAACTGCCGATGAACTGAGAAAAGTCAAGCGTGCAGCTGCCAAGATGCCACTTGCCACCAGTTTGGCCATATTTCAGAGCTGCAACATCACTGGAGTGCCCAAAAGCACAAGGTGTGCAATACTCAGAGACATGGCCAAGGTAAGAAAGGCTGAAAGACGACCACCACTGAACAAGACACACAAGCTGAAACGTCAAGACTGGGCCAAGAAATATCTCAATGAGAGTGAGTCTTGATGGGCCAGATGGATGGGCCCGTGGCTGGATTGGTAAAGGGCAGAGAGCTCCAGTCCGACTCAGATGCCAGCAAGGTGGAGGTGGAGTACTGAATGGGCTGGTATCATCAAAGATGAGCTTTTGGGGCCTTTTCGGGTTGAGGATGGAGTCAAGCTCAACTCCCAGTCCTACTGCCAGTTTCTGGAAGACACCTTCTTCAAGCAGTGGTACAGGAAGAATTCTGCATCCTTCAAGAAAAACATGATTTTCATGCAGGACAATGCTCCATCACACGCGTCCAAGTACTCCACAGCGTGGCTGGCAAGAAAGGGTATAAAAGAAGAAAATCTAATGACATGGCCTCCTTGTTCACCTGATCTGAACCCCATTGAGAACCTGTGGTCCATTATCAAATGTTAGATTTACAAGGAGGGAAAACAGTACACCTCTCTGAACAGTGTCTGGGAGGCTGTGGTTGCTGCTGCACGCAATGTTGATGGTGAACAGATCAAAACACTGACAGAATCCATGGATGGCAGGCTTTTGAGTGTCCTTGCAAAGAAAGGTGGCTATATTGGTCACTGATTTGTTTTTGTTTTGTTTTTGAATGTCAGAAATGTATACTTGTGAATGTTGAGATGTTATATTGGTTTCACTGGTAAAAATAAATAATTGAAATGGGTATATATTTGTTTTTTGTTAAGTTGCCTAATAATTATGCACAGTAATAGTCACCTGCACACACAGATATCCCCCTAAAATAGCTATAACTAAAAACAAACTAAAAACTACTTCCAAAACTATTCAGCTTTGATATTAATGAGTTTTTTGGGTTCATTGAGAACATGGTTGTTGTTCAATAATAAAATTAATCCTCAAAAATACAACTTGCCTAATAATTCTGCACTCCCTGTATATCTGTATATATCTATCTATAATCATCAATATATATATATATATATATATATATATATATATATATATATATATATATATATATATATACATACAGTATATATAGATATATTTTGTACCAAAATACTATCAGATATGTAAAAAATGTGTAGTTATGAATAAATAGAACATATTCTTCAATGTGAAGAACATTGGAATGTAAAATATCAATATTTTCATGTTGGGTTAAATAATTTGAGAATAAGCGTTCTGGTTTGCGCATTAGTAGGGTGTTTATTTTCCACTTTTTTTCTCAATTGACTTCTATGGGATAATACGTTATCGCACAAGTGATATTGTAAGTTCGGATTTTTACGCCCGTTGGGTTAGCGTAATGCAATACAAGCGCAACCTAACGCTCACAAAAAGCTTTCTTCTAGCGGAGTTAATGCTCAGGCGGGAGCGTTAAATACCACTTCACTTGTAATCTGGTCCATTATTCGTTAACCATTTAAATTAATAAGGTGACTTCTGCTTCCATTTAAAGTGCTTTTTATAATGTAAGGTAAATATAGTAATTGTATTCTTTAGCTGGTAATCTATGCTGACAAATGCTTCAGTGATTCTAGTCTTTTCTCATTAAGGAAACAACTCAGCTTTGATTCACTAAACCATAAATAGTGAAGAGACCATGAACCACACAAACCATAAATAGTGATGTCGCGAATTGTTCGCCGGCGAATTGCTTGTTCGCGTTCGCAGCGGCGGGCAAACATATGCGATGTTCGATCCAACCCCTATTCATCATCATTGAGTAAACTTTGACCCTGCAGACACATTACAGCCAATCAGCAGCAGACACTCCCTCCCAGACCCTCCCAGCTCCTGGGCAGCAGCCATTTTAGATTCATTCTGATCCTGCATTGTTAGTGAGAGGAGGGACAGTGTAGCTGCTGCTGATTTTTTAGGGAAATTGATAGCTAGGCTAGTGTATTCAGTGTCCACTACAGTCCTGAAGGACTGATCTGATCTCTGCTGTTTGGACAGCACCCCAAAAAGCCCTTTTTAGGGCTAGAACATAAGTAGTTTTTTTTTTTTTTTTTGCCTGTGTAATTTTGACTGTGAAACATCAGTCTGCTAGTGTAATCTAATAGCAGTTGCCTGCCTGCCAGCATGTGTGCCAGGCCCACTTGCCAACTAGTGCCACCACTCATATTTGTTGTAACAGTAGTGTAAATATTTAAAAAAAAAACTTGTTTGACTGTGAAATATCAGTCTGCTAGTTTAATCTAATGGCAATTGCCTGCCTGCCAGCGTGTGTGCCAAGCCCACTTGCCAACTAGTGCCACCACTCATATTTGTTATAACAGTAGTGTAAATATTTAAAAAAAAAACTTTTTTGACTGTGAAACATCAGTCTGCCAGTGTAATCTAATTGCAGTTGCCTGCCTGCCAACTTGTGTGCCATGCCCAATTGCCAACTAGTGCCACCACTCATATTTGTTGTAACAGTAGTGTAAATATTTTAAAAAAAAACTTTTTTGACTGTGAAACATCAGTCTGCTAGTGTAATCTAATTGCAGTTGCCTGCCTGCCAGCGTGTGTGTCAGGCCCACTTGCCAACTAGTGCCACCACTCAAATTTTCTGTAACAGTAGTGTAAATATTTTAAAAAAAATATTTTGTTTAATAGTAGTGTAAGTGTACATTTAAAAAAAAAAATGACAGGCAGAGGCAGGCCACCCCGCAGGTGCCGTTGTGGTGCTGTGATTCCCTTTGACCCTACAATAATGCCCAGTGTTCAGAGGCCACGTACCATGAACGCAAAAAGTTCTGAGGAGGACCTAGTTGACTGGCTAACACAGGACACCCAATCTTCTACAGCTTCCACTCGGAACCTTGACGCACCATCCACCTCCAGCTTAGCTTTGGGCACCTCTCAAGTGACCACTCGCCCGCCTGCTGCCACCACCAACGCTAGCACCACAGCCGCTTCACTTGATCTGTCAGAGGAGTTATTGACACATCAGTTTGAAGAAATGAGTGATGCGCAACCATCATTGACAGAGGATGTAGATAACAGTGATATGTCTCAGTCAGGCAGCATTACAGACATGAAAGTATGGCGTGATGATGATGATGTTGTACCCGCTGCTGCTTCCTTTGTTGATTTCTCAGATACAAGTGAAGCGATTGATGATGATGCATCCGTGGATGTCACGTGGGTGCCCGCTAGAAAAGAAGAAGAAGAGGGGGAAAGTTCAGATGGGGAGACAGAGAGGAGGAGGAGGAGACAAGTTGGAAGCAGGGCGAGGTCATCGCAAGGAGCTAGTGGCACAGTCAGACAGTATGCAATGGCACCCGGGGTAAAGGTAAAACGGGTCTACACTAACCCGGCTCTGGTTCTCCTTTGAATCATCTGAGGACTTTAGATTTGATGCTGACTTCTCCCTCATAATACTGAGATAAGGTGTATATTGGCAACAACAGTTTTTATTGTGTGTTTTTTATACATCGGAGACGTCCGATTCTTAAATGATCTATGTTTTTTTCCTTTTTTAGGACATATATCAATGTGATTGTTTGTTTTAATTATAACAAGTAAACTGATCCTATTTATTTCTATTTTGTCTGTATAGCAATTATTTTTAAACTGTTTAGCACCTTTAGCTTTTTTAGCGCTTCTCCTCATTTTCGTTCTTTCACCCGGGGTCAGCCAGACAGCACGCCAATCAATGCATGCTGTTGCCACCACCAGAATGCCGTCATCGCAGAGCTCAGCAGTGTGGCATTTTTTTTGTGTGTCTGCCTCTGACAACAGCGATGCCATTTGCAACCTGTGCCAAAAGAAACTGAGTCATGGGAAGTCCAACACCCACCTAGGTACAACTGCTTTGCGAAGGCACATGATCTCACATCACAAACGCCGATGGGATGAACACATGAGTAGAAGCAGCACACAAACTCAAAGCCGCCATTTTCCTCCTGGTCCAGCATCTTCAGCCACGTCAACCACTGATGTCCTCCTTGCCCCCTCTCAACCATCCGCCACTCCATCTCTCTTCCCACAGTCTGTCAAGGACATGTTTGAGCGTAAGAAGCCAACGTTCCAAAGTCACCCCCTTGCCCGGCATCTGACAGCTGGCTTGTCTGAACTCTTAGCCCGCCAGCTTTTACCATACAAGCTGGTGGAGTCTGATACATTCAAACAATTTGTAGCTATTGGGACACCACAGTGGAAGGTACCCGGCTGAAATTTCTTTGCACAAAAGGCAATCCCCAACCTGTACTCGATTGTGCGAAAGGAAGTAATGGCATGTCTGGCACACAGTGTTGGGGCAAGGGTCCATCTCACCACTGATAGCTGGTCTGCAAAGCATGGTCAGGGCAGGTATATCACCTACACTGCGCATTGGGTAAACCTGCTGATGGCTACCAAGCATGGCTCTGCAGAGGAGTTGGTGACACCGCCACGACTTGCAGGCAGGCCTGCTGCTAACTCCTCTACTCCTCCTACTCCATCCTCTTCCATAACCTCTTCGTCGGCTGAGTCCTCTTCTGCTGCTGCGTCTTACTCCACATCAACAGCACTCCCCCAGCTCCGCAGGTACTATTCCACATCCCGGATACGGCAGTGTCACGCCATCTTGGGGTTGACTTGCCTGAAAGCAGAGAGTCACACCGGAACAGCACTCCTGTCCGCCCTGAACGCACAGGTGGATCAGTGGCTGACTCCGCACCAACTGGAGATCGGCAAAGTAGTTTCTGACAATGGAAGTAATTTGTTGGCGGCTTTGAAATTGGGCAAGTTGACACATGTGCCGTGCATGGCACATGTGTGTAATCTGGTCGTACAACGCTTTGTGCATAAGTACCCAGGCTTACAGGACGTCCTGAAGCAGGCCAGGAAGGTGTGTGGCCATTTCAGGCGTTCCTACACGGCCATGGCGAATTTTGCAGATATCCAGCGGCGAAACAACATGCCAGTGAGGAGCTTGATTTGCGACAGCCCGACACATTGGAATTCAACACTCCTAATGTTCGACCGCCTGCTCCAACAAGAAAAAGCCGTTAACGAGAATTTGTATGACCGGGGTGCTAGGACAGCCTCTGCGGAGCTGGGGATTTTTTTTTTTGCCAAGTTACTGGACGCTCATGTGCAATGCCTGTAGGCTCATGCGTCCTTTTGAGGAGGTGACAAACCTAGTCAGTCGCACCAAAGGCACCATCAGCGACATCATAGCATTTGTTTTCTTCCTGGAGCGTGCCCTGTGAAGAGTGCTGGATCAGGCCGTAGATGAGCGTGAAGAGGAAGAGAAAGAGTTGTGGTCACCATCACCACCAGAAACAGCCTTATCAGCATTGCTTGCTGGACCAGCAGCAACGCTGGAAGAGGATTGTGAGGAAGAGGAGTCAGAGGAGGAATGTGGCTTTGAGGAGGAGGAGGAGGAGGAAGACCAACCACAACAGGCATCCCAGGGTGCTTGTTGTCACCTATCTGGTACCCGTGGTGTTGTACGTGGCTGGGGGGAAGAACATACCTTCAGTGAGATCACTGAGGATGAGGAATGGGACATGAGTAGCTCGGCATCCAAACTTGTGCAAATGGGGTCTTTCATGCTGTTGTGCCTGTTGAGTGACCCTCGTATAAAAAAACTGAAGGAAAATGACCTGTACTGGGTGTCCACGCTACTAGACCCCCGGTATAAGCATAAAGTGCCTGAAATGTTACCAAATTCCTGCAAGTCGGAAAGGATGCAGGAGTTCCAAAATAAATTAAAAAGTATGCTTTACACAGCGTATAAGGGTGATGTTGCAGCACAACGGGAATCTAACAGGGGAAGAGGTGAAAGTAATCCTCCGACTCCCACGACCATGCCGGCAAGGACAGGACGCTTAACAGGCATGTTGTTGATGGAGGACATACAGAGCTTTTTAACTCCTATGCATTGCCACAGCCCTTTGGGGTCCACCCTCAGAGAACGACTCGACCGACAGGTAGCAGACTATCTCGCCTTAACTGCAGATCTCGACACTCTGAGGAGCGATGAACCCCTTGACTACTGGGTGTGCAGGCTTGACCTGTGGCCTGAGCTATCCCAATTTGCTATAGAACTTCTGGCCTGCCCCGCTTCAAGTGTCCTGTCAGAAAGGACCTTCAGTGCTGCAGGAGGTATTATCACTGAGAAGAGAAGTTGGCTAGGTCAAAAAAGTCTAGATTACCTCACCTTTATTAAGATGAATGAGGGATGGATCCCGAAGGGACTGACAATTTGCGATACATTCGAGTAAAAAAGGCCTAATGAGATGATCTGCCTTGGGCTATAAATGGTCCACAAGCTGCTGTATGTTATCTTCGAATGCCGGATGACTTGCGTAACTTATCCGCCACCAACTAGTGTTCAAGCCGCAATGTTTTAGGGCACTTTCTGCTAGGGAAACAAACATCAATTTTTCTGGCCGCTGCTACAGCAGTGGCTGCAACAATACCTAATTTTTCAGGCATGTGTACATGCCAAATTTTTCTGGCCTCTGGTGCTGCACTGAGGCTTCAAAAAAGAAAACAAAAAAAAGGCACGTAACAGGGATTAAAGTGATAGGAATAGTACTACTTAACACACCACTCATATCTGGTGGCACAGTAGATTGCACGCGCAGTGCCCCAAATTTGAAGTAGGAGGACCGACCAAGCATCTTTTTCCATCTCCCGGTTCCTAAAATCCATGCCATATACACGTCCCCTGATAGGGGACACCACAGGGATTAAACTGATAGGAATAGTACTACTTAACACACCTTATAATAACGCAGAGAGAGGCAATGCAGAGAGAGGAGTCTGAAGAAGAGGAGTCAGAGGAGGAAGGTGGCTTTGAGGAGGTGGAAGACCAAACACAGCAGGCATCCCAGGGGGCTTGTTGTAACCATTCGGGGACCCTTGGTGTTGTACGTGGCTGGGTGGAGGAAGATACCTTCAATGACATCAGTGAGGACAAGGAACGGGACATGGCTAGCTTGGTATCCAACCTTGTGCAAATGGGGAGTTTGCCGTTGTGCAAATGGACTGTTTGTGGTTGTTTGCGGTGCGTTAAAGGGACAGTCTAGTCCAAAATAAACTTTCAGGATTCAGATAGAGCATGTAATTTTAAACAATTTTCCAATTTACTTTTATCACCAATTTTGCTTTGCTCTCTTGGTATTCTTAGTTGAAAGCTTAACCTAGGAGGTTCATATGCTAATTTCTTACACCTTGAAGCCCACCTCTTTCAGATTGCATTTTAACAGTTTTTCACCACTAGAGGGTGTTAGTTCACGTATTTCATATAGATAACACTGTGCTCGTGCACAAGAAGTTATCTGGGAGCAGGCACTGATTGGCTAGACTGCAAGTCTTTCAAAAGATCTGAAAAAAGGGGCAGTTTGCAGAGGCTTAGATACAAGATAATCACAGAGGTTAAAAGTATATTATTATAAATGTGTTAGTTATGCAAAACTGGGAAATGGGTAATAAAGGGATTATCTATCTTTTAAAACAATAAAAATTCTGGTGTAGACTGTACCTTTAAACGGGGAGTTTGGTCTGTCACTGTGAAGCGGGCATAACCCTTACACTACATGATCGATACAACATCATACCTGATGTTTTAAAGCACGTTATTCCAAACTATTTAGGAATGTTAGGTGATTTATGCCCTTTATGGCTTAAAACCAGACTCTGCATCAACTATGTAATTTTCCATGGGAGTTTTGCCATGGATCCCCCTCCGGCATGCCACAGTCCAGGTGTTAGTCCCCTTGAAACAACTTTTCCATCACTATTGTGGTCAGAAAGAGTCCCTGTTGGTTTTAAAGTTTGCCTGCCTATTGAAGTCAATGGCGGTTCGCCCGGTTCGCCGGTTCGCGAACAGTTGCGGAAGTTCGAGTCCACCGTTTGCGAACCGAAATTTTTAGGTTCGCAACATCAAACATCACTAACCATAAACAGGAATCAGATATTCCTTTAGACCTGCAAGATATTATCAGATATTAGCTCTTAAATATAAATGACACATAACCAACGCGAGGCAGAAGTTAGGGAAATTTCTAAATCCCACCACTGATTTTCATCATTTATTTTACCTAGTTTTTGTGTAGTTTAACTCTGATAATTTTATTTTTTTCCAATGCCCCAGAGAGACTGGACTGGATATTGCAGGATTCATAACTCTGACCATGGGACAAGCTACACAAGATTGCTTGATCAATGCAGGAGCTCCTTAAACAGGACAGGAAAGTAAAGTGAAACTCTTATATTGTTTGTAAATTTTTTATCTCGATGGCAACTAAGCCTCAAGAAGCTTTTTTTTTTTTCTTCCTGGTTGAGCATGCCGTAATGTTTGAGACCTTATCCACAGCTTCTGACAGTGTTTTACCTGTTTCTGCGTTTAACGGAAACCAGGTGTAATTTACACTTTTCGGCTTCTATCATTGAGATGTGTCATTTCTTTTTATCAGCCGGACCCCGGGTGCCGGTAATGGTGGAAAACACGCCATGGGAAACTGCTGAGAAGCGTAATGGCATCCGAAAGTAGTTTTTTTGTTTTGCGACTTCGCCAAAACCCAATTGTGGCTTAATGGAAACGAGCCCAATGTTGGGCCTAATATTAATGATTCTACTTATCCATTAAACAATTGAGGTGTGTACCTTACATTCTCATGCTTTATATTATGACCAATCATTAAAAAAATAAACTTCTTGACTTTTAAATCACAACAGATTATATAGTGCTTGGTCACAAAAAACTTCCTAAACAAAAAATAAACCTTTATAGAGAATTAAAACAAGAAATGTATTAAAAATAATAAAAATAGTTCAGCAATAAGCAGTAAATATCCTGAAATGTTTCTATGTGACCACGGGCTATTTCAGCTTTTGTACAAACTGACATTTACTGACATTTGTTACAGTAATTGTATTGATTAGACTGACACTTAGTTTGTGGCGTTTAAGCACTTACGTTTTTGACATGTGGTATCATAGTGGACCAGATCAGTAATTGTAAAATCAATTTTGTTTTGTTGACGTCACTGATAAACATTATTCTAAAAGCAGATTTTGTTAAATTAATAGCAAAACATGGGATAACATTTTATATGTATTTTAGTTTTAAAAAAAAATGACATTTAAAGGGCTATAATACCCAAATGTTTAAACACTTGAAAGTGATGCAGTATAGCTGTAAAAAGCTGACTAGAAAATATCACCTGAACATCTCTATGTAAAAAAGAGATTTTACCTCAAAAGTTCCTCAGTAGCCACATCCCATTGTAAAGGATTTCTAAGAAGCATTTTAGTATGTCTGTCCTGGGACAGCTAAGGGGATGAGCCTCGTGCACTCTCATATTATTTCCCTATTCAGCTTACTATGAAATCTCATGAGAATTAAGTGAAATCTCATGAGATCACAGTAAAAGAGTTCATGACCTCAGCACTGCTGATGCTGATTGGCTGCTGTTCATTTCTTCATTTTTTTTAAAAATTTTTTTACCTGCAGCTGGGAGTAGCTGAGTATAACGTTTTTCACAGAACTTACTCTGCTGAGCTAAAATGTGAGGTAAAATATCTTCCTTTTTTACATAGAGATGCTCAAGTGATATTTTCCTGTCAGCTTTTTACAGCTATACTGCATCAGTTTCAAGTGATTTAGCATATGAGTATTATGTCCCTTTAATCAAATACAATCAACCATATTACGAGTTTTGCATTAGGAGCTGTGCGGTGATAACAAGCAGTTTTGTCTCACCGCTCACTTACCTATAGCGCTGGTATTATAGGTTTTTACAAACCCGGCGTTAAAAGGCAAGAAGTGAGCGTAGAGCAAAATTGAGCTCCTTACCGCACTTCAATACCAGCGCTGCTTAAGTCAGCGGTGAGCTGGTCGTACATGCTCGTGCACGATTTCCCCATAGACATCAATGGGGAGAGCCGGCTGAGAAAAAGTCTAACACCTGCAAAAAAGCAGCGTAAAACTCAGTAACGCAGCCCCATTGATTCCTATGGGGAAACATATTTTATGTTTACACCTAACACCCTAATATGAACCCGAGTCTAAACTCCCCTAATCTTACAGTTATTAACCCCTAATCTGCCACCCCCGACATTGTCCACACCTACATTATTCTTATTAACCCCTAATCTGCCGCTCCGGACATCGCCGCCACCTACATTATATTTATTAACCCCTAATCTGCTGCCCCCAACATCGCCGCCACCTACATTATATTTATTAACCCCTAATCTGCCGCCCCCAATGTCGCCGTAACCTACCTACACTTATTAACCCCTAATCTGCTGCCCCCAATGTCGCAGCCACCATATTAAATGTATTACCCCTAAATCTAAGTCTAACCCTAACCCTAACACCCCCTAACTTAAATATAATTTAAATAAATAAAAAAAAAATTACTATCATTAACTAAATTATTCCTATTTAAAACTAAATACTTACCTATAAAATAAACCCTAAGCTAGCTACAATATAACTAATAGTTACATTGTAGCTAGCTTAGGGTTTATTTTTATTTTACAGGCAAGTTTCTATTTATTTTAACTAGGTAGAATAGTTATTAAATAGTTATTTACTATTTAATAACTACCTAGATAAAATAAATACAAATTTACCTGTAAAATAAAACCTAACCTAAGTTACAATAACACCTAACACTACACTACAATTAAATAAATTCCCTACATTAAATACAATTAAATAAATTAAATTAAAGTAGCTAAATCACAAAAAAAACAACAATAAATTACAGAAAATAAAAAACAAATTACAGATCTTTAAACTAATTACACCTAATCTAAGAGCCCTATTAAAATAAAAAAGCCCCCCCAAAATAAAAAAAAAACCTTAGCCTAAACTAAACTACCAATAGCCCTTAAAAGGGCCTTTTGCGGGGCAATGCCCAAAAGAAATGAGCTCTTTTACCTGTAAAAAAAATACAAATACCCAGTAAAACCCACCACCCACACAACCAACCCCCAAATAAAATACTAACTAAAAAAAACTAAGCTCCCCATTGCCCTGAAAAGGGCATTTGGATGGGCATTGACCTTAAAAGGGCATTTAGCTCTATTGCAGGCCTAAAGCCCTAACCTAAAAAATAAACCCACCCAATACACCCTTAAAAAAATCCTAACACTAACCCCCAAAGATTCACTTACCGGGAGAAGTCTTCATCCAAGCTGCAAGATGTCCTCAACGAAGCCAGCAGAAGTGGTCCTCCAAACGAATTCTATCAGCCTATCGGAATTAAGGTAGAAAAAATCCTATTGGCTGATGCAATCAGCCAATAGGATTGAGCTGGCATTCTATTGGCTGTTCTAATCAGCCAATATAATGCAAGCTCATTCCTATTGGCTGATTCTATAGCACTGGTATTACGTGTCTGTCCTGGGAGGCCAAAAAGTGAGCCGTACACACTCTACCTCCAAGATCCGTACCGCATTTTAAAGTCAGTAGTTATGAGTTTTAGACAACAACGCTGTAGCATAAAACTCATAACTAAAGTACTAAAAAGTACACTAACACCCATAAACTACCTATTAACCCCTAAACCGAGGCCCTCCCGCATCGCCAACACTAAAATTCTACTGATTCTGATTCTACCTAGTTAAAATAAATACAAACTTGCCTGTAAAATAAAAATAAACCCTAAGCTAGCTACAATGTAACTATTTGTTATATTGTAGCTAACATAGGGTTTATTTTACAGGTAAGTATTTAGTTTTAAATAGGAATAATGTAGTTAATTATAGTAGTATTTAGTTTTAAATAGGAATAATGTAGTTAATTATAGTTAGGGGGTGTTAGGGTTAAACTTAGGTTTAGGGGTAATACATTTAATATAGTTGCGGCGACGTTGGGGGTGGCAGATTAGGGGTTAATAAATATAATGTAGGTGGTGACAATGTAAGGGATGGCAGATTAGGGGTTAATATTATTTAAGTAGTGTTTGCGAGGCAGGAGTGCGGCGGTTTAGGGGTTAATATGTTTATTATAGTGGCGGCGATGTCCGGAGCGGCAGATTAGGGGTTAATAATTTAATTTTAGTGTTGGCGATGTGGGAGGGCCTCGGTTTAGGGGTTAATAGGTAGTTTATGAGTGTTAGTGTACTTTTTAGCACTTTAGTTATGAGTTTTATGCTACAGCGTTGTTGTCTAAAACTCATAACTACTGACTTTAAAATGCGGTACGGATCTTGGAGGTAGAGGGTGTACCGCTCGCTTTTTGGCCTCCAAGGACAAGCTTGTAATACCAGCGCTATGGAAGTCTCATAGAAAAAAGGATTTACAAAGTTTACGTAAGTCGGTTTGCGGTAAGGCCAAAAAAGTCTTTGGGGCCCCAAAACCAGCAAGACTCGTAATAGCAGCGGTAGTGAAAAAGCAGCGTTAGGACCTGTTAGTGCTGCTTTTACACCTTACCGCAAAACCCGTAATCTAGCCAATAGTTTTTAATTAATTTAATATGGACAAGACAAATTGATGTGAAATTTATCACTTATTAACCAAGTGCAAATACCATTATCTGACCAACAACCATGACCATAATACATATTGGGAAAGATTACAGATGGCGCTATTTAAATTGTTAACATTTTTACCCAACGCACCGTGATAACTTCTTCTCCCCATAGACTACAATGGAGTCTGCAGAAGAAAAAACCTAACACATCCCTTGCACGTTTAACCCAAAGGTAGTTATGAATATTTTATATATTGTTTTTCACATAGAACAAAATATTCTTTTTATTTTTAAATATATATTGCTATATATATGATTATTTTTTTGCAAAATATATATCTATACCTATATATCTATAAGAATATATACAGTTATACATATATATAGGAATATATATTTAAAAAATACAAAGAACATTTTCTTCTTTGTGAAGAACATTGGAATGTAAAATATTTACCGTAAAACACATTATGAAATATCAAAATTAAATAAAAATTATTTTTCTTGTTTTAAGATATTTGATCTGAAAGGGCTTCAAAGTGTATATATACTTTATGTGTATATATGTATATACATGGGAATATATATGTTTATATGTGTATATATTTATGTTTATTCATATATGAATACATAAATACCCATGTATATACATATATGCACATATAAATATATACAGTATATACACGTATTTCTTTGTGAAATAAGCCTGACTATTTAGAATGTGGAGCTGACATGGTAGTTACCTGGATGTGTCTGAAGCTTTCTTAAAGCTATTATTATATTCTATAAGGCCTAGATTTGGAGTTTGGCGGTAGCCGTGAAAACCAGCGTTAGAGGCTCCTAACGCTGGTTTTAGGCTACCGCCGGTATTTGGAGTCAGTCAGGAAAGGGTCTAACGCTCACTTTTCAGCCGCGACTTTTCCATACCGCAGATCCCCTTACGTCAATTGCGTATCCTATCTTTTCAATGGGATCTTCCTAACTCTGGTATTTAGAGTCGTGTCTGAAGTGAGCGTTAGAAATCTAACGACAAAACTCCAGCCGCAGAAAAAAGTCAGTAGTTAAGAGCTTTCTGGGCTAACGCCGGTTTATAAAGCTCTTAACTACTGTGCTCTAAAGTACACTAACACCCATAAACTACCTATGTACCCCTAAACCGAGGTCCCCCCACATCGCCGACGCTCGATTAAATTTTTTTAACCCCTAATCTGCCGACCGCCACCTACGTTATCCTTATGTACCCCTAATCTGCTACCCCTAACACCGCCGACCCCTATATTATATTTATTAACCCCTAATCTGCCCCCCACAACGTCGCCGCCAGCTACCTACACTTATTAACCCCTAATCTGCCGTCCGCACGCCACCGCCAGCTACATTATAGCTATGTACCCCTAATCTGCTGCCCCTAACACCGCCGACCCCTGTATTATATTTATTAACCCCTAACCTGCCCCCCACAATGTCGCCTCCACCTGCCTACACTTATTAACTCCTAATCTGCCGACCGCAAAGCGTCGCTTTTATAATAAAGTTATTAACCCTTAATCCGCCTCACTAACCCTATAATAAATAGTATTAACTTTGTATTTATTTTAACCAGGTACAATAGCTAAAATAGTTAAAATAATTACAAAATTACCTGTAAAATAAATCCTAACAAGTTACAATTAAAACTAACACTTCACTATCAATAAATTAATTAAATAAAATACCTACAATTACCTACAATTAAACCTAACACTACACTATCAATACATTAATTAAATACAATATCTACAAATAAATACAATGAAATAAACTAACTAAAGTACAAAAAATAAAAAAGAACTAAGTTACAAAAAATAAAAAAATATTTACAAACTTCAGAAAAATATTACAACAATTTTAAACTAATTACACCTACTCTAAGCCCCCTAATAAAATAACAAAGATCCCCAAAATAAAAAAATGCCCTACCCTATTCTAAATTACTAAAGTTCAAAGCTCTTTTACCTTACCAGCCCTGAACAGGGCCCTTTGCGGGGCATGCCCCAAAGAATTCAGCTCTTTTGCCTGTAAAAAAACCAGGCACAGCCAATAGAATGCAAGCTCAATCTGATTGGCTGATTGGATCAGCCAATCGGATTGAACTTGATTCTGATTGGCTGATTCCATCAGCCAATCAGAATATTCCTACCTTAATTCCGATTGGCTGATAGTATCCTATCAGCCAATCGGAATTCGAGGGACGCCATCTTGGATGACGTCATTTAAAGGAACCGTCATTCGTCGTCTAGTCGTCGTTTGAAGAGGATGTTCCGCATCGGCTTGGAAGAAGATGGTTCCGTTCCGCTCCAGAAGAAAGAAGATTGAAGATGCGGCTTGATAGAAGACTTCATCCAGATGATGGACTTCCGACTTCAGCCCGAGGATGGATTTCTTCAGTCGCCGCTTGGATCCAGACCTCAGCCCGAGGATGGACGTCACTCTTCAGCCCCCCGCTTGGGCTTGGATCAACACTTCCGAGGCTTGGATCAAGACTTCCGAGGACGGATCAGTGAACCTGGCAGGGTGAAGATAAGGTAGGAAGATCTTCAGGGGCTTAGTGTTAGGTTTTTTAAGGGGGGTTTGGGTTAGATTAGGGGTATGTAGGTGGTGGGTTGTAATGTTGGGGGGGGGTATTGTATGTTTTTTTTTACAGGCAAAAGAGCTGAATTTCTTGGGGCATGCCCCGCAAAGGGCCCTGTTCAGGGCTGGTAAGGTAAAAGAGCTTTGAACTTTTTTAATTTAGAATAGGGTAGGGCATTTTTTATTTTGGGGGTCTTTGTTATTTTATTAGGGGGCTTAGAGTAGGTGTAATTAGTTTAAAATTGTTGTAATATTTGTCTAATGTTTGTAAATATTTTTTTATTTTTTGTAACTTAGTTCTTTTTTATTTTTTGTACTTTAGTTAGTTTATTTCATTGTAGTTATTTGTAGATATTGTATTTAAATAATTTATTGATAGTGTAGTGTTAGGTTTAATTGTAGGTAATTGTTGGTATTTTATTTAATTAATTTATTGATAGTGTAGTGTTAGGTTTAATTGTAACTTAGGTTAGGATTTATTTTACAGGTAATTTTGTAATTATTTTAACTATTTTAGCTATTAAATAGTTCTTAACTATTTAATAGCTATTGTACCTGGTTAAAATAAATACAAAGTTACCTGTAAAATAAATATAAATCCTAAAATAGCAATAATATAATTATAATTTATATTGCAGCTATATTAGGATTTATTTTACAGGTAAGTATTTAGCTTTAAATAGGAATAATTTATTTAATAAGAGTTAATTAATTTCGTTAGATTTAAATTATATTTAATTTAGGGGGGTGTTAGTGCTAGGGTTAGACTTAGCTTTAGGGGTTAATACATTTATTAGAATAGCGGTGAGCTCCAGTCGGCAGATTAGGGGTTAATGTTTGAAGTTAGGTGTCGGCGATGTTAGGGAGGGCAGATTAGGGGTTAATACTATTTATTATAGGGTTATTGAGGCGGGAGTGAGGCGGATTAGGGGTTAATAACTTTATTATAATAGCGGTGCGGTCCGGTCGGCAGATTAGGGGTTAATAAGTGTAGGCAGGTGGAGGCGACGTTGTGGGGGGCAGATTAGGGGTTAATAAATATAATATAGGGGTCGGCGGTGTTAGGGGCAGCAGATTAGGGGTACATAGGGATAATGTAAGTAGCGGCGGTTTACGGAGCAGCAGATTAGGGGTTAATAATAATATGCAGGGGTCAGCGATAGCGGGGGCGGCAGATTAGGGGTTAATAAGTGTAAGGTTAGGGATGTTTAGACTCGGGGTACATGTTAGGGTGTTAGGTGCAGACGTAGGAAGTGTTTCCCCATAGACAACAATGGGGCTGCGTTAGGAGCTGAACGCGGCTTTTTTGCAGGTGTTAGGTTTTTTTTTCAGCCCAAACAGGCCCATTGTTTTCTATGGGGGAATCGTGCATGAGCACGTTTTTGAGGCTGGCCGTGTCCGTAAGCAACTCTGGTATCGAGAGTTGAAGTTGCGTTAAATATGCTCTACGCTCCTTTTTTGGAGCCTAACGCAGCCATTCTGTGAACTCTCAATACCAGAGTTATTTTAAAGGTGCGGACAGAAAAAAGCCAGCGTTAGCTACGCGGGTCGTTACCGACAAAACTCTAAATCTAGCTGTAAGCATTTTACACCAGCAGAGCCTACTGATTTATCTCACCATCACCAATTGCATTTAGGTAAGTTTGCTCAAGGTTCACAATATACTTATTTAGCTGACAGAAAACTAATATATTTGCTGTGAACTGATAATTTATATTAATGCCAGGTGTTCTCTAGTAACCTCCACTCTCCCCTGTGAAATTGTGTTTCCCAAAGGGTCTCGTTGCTTTCTAGGGGAGGCAGCTCTCATCTCTCTGGGGGCCTGATGATAAAAAAACTTGCCTGCACTGGGGCTTTTTTAGCATTATATTGTAATGTATATGTCTCTCCATCACATCCAGAACCTCATAGAGCTACATAGATAGCTCTCAAGCTAAAATATGAAGTCTGCAATACAATTTCTCTCCATTTCGCTCCAGACTTGAGAATCAGGCCCATAGAAACTAATAAAGCTTTTTGGAATGCAAAATTTCACAGGTGAAAGTGAATTTAACCGATGGTAGCAATTAAACCAAATTCAAATGAAATTGCAATGTTTTGTGCTTATATTTGCTTCTAGTTTTGCCTACATGTCTGTTACTTTTATTGCAATAAATGCAAACTGTTTCTATTTCTGTAGAAGGGCTCTGGAAGCCCATATCTCAGCCTCAAAGTCACTTACAAGGACTCTTCCCTTTCAAATGAGGGGTCACTTGCCCCTGTATGTCCCAATAATAATAGTCAAATATCTTAATACATGATACCTAACAATGTACGATCAGCCATCTACAGGCCCAAATCTCTAAAGATGACAGATATAATCCTATCAAGGATAAACATACTGGATCCACAGGCCAAAGACAAATGAACGCGATCCTAAAAAGCTGCCAGATCCACATTCATATTGAGGCCCATCGGGTGAAGTGTCTTCAGCCTGTGGATCCAGTATGTCTCCCTTTGCCTTAATCTCAAAAATCTATTGTAAAGTTATGAGGTGGGGATACCCTCTATAGGGATAATAGTGTAACAATTGGGGTTGCCACTGTGTTTATTATGGCAATGTAGAATAACACTATGTGATTTTTGTTACGAATAATACTACAGTAGTGTTCAGACCATCTATGGCTCAAACGCCTGATGGTGCGACCCACATACTGAACCCCACAGACATAAGATAACAAATAAATCACATAGTGTGAGGCACAAGTAAGGTTATTCCTAATATGGTAACTTTTCTTATTTGTATATGAAGGAAAACAAGTCTGCCTATGTTCAATATGGTCACGCATTTTACACTTTTTAACCCCACATTTATAGGCTCCCTTTTTCAATCTTAATAAAGATGTAATCCTTGACTCTTTATTCTGTATTCTAGTATGTTTATCATTTTTATCATGTCCAATATAAGAGGGTTTGGAAGTGTTCTTGTGTTTAACGATTTTACTTGGTGCTATTATATTTTTAAGGTTGGGCGCTCTTTTAAAGGGACACTCAATCAAAATTAAACTTTCATTATTCAGATAGAGCATGCTATTTTAAAGAACTTTCCAATTTACTTCCATTAACTAAATGTGCATAGTCTTTTTATATTTACATTTCTGAGTCACCAGCTCCTACTGAGCATGTGCAAGAATAAGTGTGTATGCATTTGTGAATGGCTGATGGCTGTCACATGTACGTGTATGCATTTGTGATTGGCTAATGGCTGTCACATGGTACAGGGGGAGTGGAAAAAGACATAACTTTTAAAATTGTCAGAAAAAAAAATCTACTACGCATTTGAAGTTCAGACTAAGTGCTATTGCATTGTCTTGTTATCTTGCATTTGTTGATTATGCAAATCTACTGTGTTGACTGGTCCTTTAAAACCACAGCTGGTTTAACAAATTGACTTTACAAAAAAAAGGATACTTATCAGAAAGAGTTATTGGCTAACAAAAACTGCAAACTTATGAGATGAGGGAGATTACAGTAGAGGTAAGATTCACGCCTATAATTATGGTAGACATAGGAACAGGAACAAAAGTAAAAATTATAAACCCAATAATAGAGATAATGGGAACTCTAATGAGAATATACATAATGTGACTGCTGGTGGTATTTGTAGCACTAATAGTCATGAGACCTCCAATGAGAGGTTGCATACTTATCATAATAATGGCAATGTTCCAGTTACTATGCAACCCACTGTATCGAGAGACAATGAATGGGTAATGGTAGAAAAAATAAATGGCTATAGAAGAAATAGCAACAACAGACAATATCAGCATCATCACACTGATCAATTTATTCAGAGAGATAGACACAATTTCAATGCGCATTCGGGACATTCTAATAATAGGAATGGTCCAACACATTTTTGCCCTTCATATCTTGGTCCCAATCATTACAGACCAGTTTGGCATAAAGATCAATACTATAATAATCATGATAACAGACATGAGCTATCACCTAGATTGCGAGTTTTGCGTTATGAGTCAAATAGTAGCGCTGTGGCCCATAACACATTATTTTCCCTAACGCAGCCATTACAAGTCTTGTCAGTATAGGTGTACCGCAAGCCTTTTAGCCTGTAACGCAACGTCAGTACCGCACTCCTAAAAATGAAGTTTTTTTCATGGGATTCCCATAGCGCCGGTATTACGAGTTTTGCGGTGAGGCTAAAAAGGGTGCGTTACAGCCTAAGATGAAAAGATCTGTAACTCCATCTAAAGTCATTAGTTATGAGTTTTACGTTACAAAGCTGTAACATAAAATTCATAACTAAAGTGTTAAAAAGTACACTAAAACCCATAAACTACCTATTAACCCCTAAACCGAGGCCCTCCTGCATCGCAAACACTATAATAAATGTATTAACCCCTAATCTGCCACTCCCAATATTGCCGCCACTTTAAAAAAATATTAACCCCTATTCCGCCGCTCCCTGACATCCTCACCACTATAATAAACGTATTAACCCCTAAACTGCCGCCCTCCCGCATCGCAACACTATTTAAATATTATTAACCCCTAATCTGCTGTCCGCCCACATCGCCCCCACTATACTAAAGCTATTAACCCCTAAACCGTAAGCCCGCCCACAACGAAAAATACTAAACTAAACGATTAACCCTCAAACCGAAAGCCCCCCCACATCTAAATAAACAAAATTAAACTATTTACCCCTAAACCTAACAACCTCCTAACTTTATATTAAAATTACAATTTACCTAGCTTAAATTAAATTAAAACTTACCAGTCAAATTAAAAAAACTAAGTTTAAACTAACAATTAAACTAATATAACTATTAAACTAAAATTACACTAACTACCAATTTAATTAAACTAAACTACACATTAAAAAGATCCTAACACTAAAAATTACAAAGTATCAAAATACAAAAACAAAAAAATACTAAGTTACAAAAAATAACAAACACTAAATTATGGAAAATAAAAAACGAAATTATCCAAAATAAAAAAGAATTACACCTAATCTAATAGCCCTATCAAAATAAAAAAGCCCACCCCAAATAAAAAAAACCCTAGCCTACAATAAACTACCAATGGCCCTTAAAAGGGCCTTTTGTGGGGCATTGCCCCAAAGATATTAGCTCCTTTACCTGTAAAAACCCCCACAAAGACCCCCCCAACAGTAAAACCCACCACCCAACCAAACCCCCCAAAATAAAAAACCTAATTCTAAAAAAACTTAAGCTACCCATTGCCCTGAAAAGGGCTTTTTTATGGGCCTTGCCCTTTAAAGGCCTTTAGCTCTTTTACTGCCCAGACCCTAAACTAAAAAAAAAAACCCAAAAAACCCTTAAAAAAGCCTAACACTAACCCCAAGACGATCCGCTTACAGTTTTAAAAGTCCTGCTTGAACGATCTTCATCCCGGAGTTGAAGTCCTGATCCAGGCGGCGAGAAGTCTTCATCCAGGTGGCCTCTTCAATCTTCATCCAGGCGGCATCTTCTATCTTGATCCCGGAGGCGCGGAGCGGGTCCATCCTGAAGACATCCGGCGCGGAGCATCCTCTTCATACGGTCGCTGCCGTACACTGAATCTTCAATGCAAGGGACACGATCCAAGATTGCATCCCTTGCATTCCTATTGGCTGAAAAATTTGAATCAGCCAATAGGAATTAGAGCTGCTAAAATCCTATTGGCTGTCCGAATCAGCCAATAGGATTTAAGCAGCTCTAATTCTATTGGATGATGCATCAGCCAATAGAATGAGAGCTGCTAAAATCCTATTGGTTGTTCAAATCATTTTTGGATAATTTTGTTTGTTTTTTTAATGGTAAGTTTTTTTATTTTTTGTGATTTTAGTGGTTTTTTTTTGTAATGTTAGGTTTTAGTGTAAGGCAGGTTAGGTTTGATTACACAGTTAAGTTTGTATTTATTTTAACTAGGTAGTTAGTAAATAGTTAATAACTATTTACTAACTACTCTACCTAGTTAAAATAAATACAAACTTACCTGTGAAATAAAAATAAAATCTAAGCTAGCTACAATGTAACTATTAGTTATATTGTAACTAGCTTAGGTTTTATTTCACAGGTAAGTATTTAGTTTTATTTAGGTAATAATTGTAAATTTAATTTAGATCTATTTTAATTATGTTAAAGATAGGGGGTGTTAGGGTTAGGTTTAGGGGTAGGGTTAGGTGTATGGGTAATAGTTGTTGAGATGTGGGGGGCTGGTGGTTTAGGGATTAATAGGTTTATTAGTTAATAATTGTTATTTTAATTTAGCTATATTTTAATTATGTTAAAGTTAGGGGAGGGGGTGTTAGGGTTAGGGTTACGTTAAGGTTACGTTTGGGTTAGGGGTTAATAGTTTAATTTAGGTTGTTGCAATGTGGGGGGCTGGCGGTTTAGGGGTTAATAGGTTTATTTAGTGGTAGTGATGTGGAGGCCAGAGGTTTAGAGGTTAATAACTTTATTTAGCTGCGGCGATGTTGGGGAGCGGCGGAATAGGGGTTAATAACTTTAAAATAGTTGCAGCGATGTTAGGGAGCGGCGGAATAGGGGTTAATAACTTTAGTATAGTGGCGGCGATATCGGGAGCGGCAGATTAGGGGTTAATAATTATATTTAGGTGGCGGCGATATCATTAGAGGCAGATTAGGGGTTATTAACTGTAGGCAGGCTTTGGCAGTGTCGGGGGCAGCAGGTTAGGGGTGTGTAGACTCGGGGGTTTATGTTAGGGTTTTAGGTTTAAACTGTATTTTATTTTTCCCCATAGACATCAAAAGGGCTGCGTTACGGAGCTTTTGTTTCCGCGATCGCAGGTGTTAGTTGTTTTTTTTGCCGGCTCTCCCTAATGATGTCTATGGGGAAAGCGTGCACGAGCACGTCAAAACACTGCTGCTTTTGTGTGCGGTACGGAGCTCAACACAGCCATATCGCCTGCACAAGCCGGGTTTTTTTAAACTTGTAATGGCAGCGCTATAGGGGGTTAAATAACGCAACTTTTTTTGCGTTTTCTTTATTTTCCCTATAGCTCTCAAAACTCGTAATCTAGCTGTATGTGATGTATTGCCGAACACCCAAACAATGGTGATGTGAGATTATCTAACCAATATGATGTGTTGGATAACCCTGACACCCCTCTCACAACTAATATGAGACCCCCACATCTTACAACTCAAACCACAATGGTAATCACATTAACACCTCTAATAATTCTGTTTTTTTTTAGAACAAAGACAGAAACAGCAATCCTGGTCCCAAAGGAAAATAGCGAGCTATCAAGAGCCACTAAACACACACACCCAATCTCTAAAAGGCAAACAACCATACGTAGACAGGGGAGCAGAGGGCGTGGGACCGCCTTTAAAAAGGCAAGACTACAAATATTGAATAAGGGCATCTATAATCTGTCATCACACAATCTAAAAGATGACGAAATTAGAGTGTTGGGAAAGGGATCTTTTAGCCCCCACAATTCCCACAATATATTTAATCTTTTCGTAGATGTAAATAGGTTTACACAAAAACTTACTATGCAGAAGTATTTTGCAGAAAAGAAACTTAAAGATTCAAACTTGGAACCAATTCTGGTTGACTCAATGGAGACTAGGATCAACTCTAACATTATAGTGTATGAGCCAGATATTCTAGTGGAACATTTGAATGAGGGTTATATACAGACTAATTTTAAAAATAAATCTAACTTTAACCCTCAGATATCTAATAATTTATATATTGAAATATTTAAAGAGTTGCTGATAGAAGAACTTGAGTCCATACCTAAAGGCAGTACCAATAATAACAGGAATCTTTTTCCAAATGAAGTTAGAGCTTTGAACATTTTGAAGAACAATGCACAGTTGTTTATTTGCCAGGCTGACAAGTGTGGTGGGATTGCCCGTCAAGATCTTGGTGATTATCTCAGGGAAGTAGAAAGGATCTTAAGTGATCAATCTTATTATATCCCTCTGAGGGATGATCCCACCCCCAAATATTTGAAAACTCTAACTGGGTTGGTCAATTTTGCATTTCAAGAAGGGATTGTATCGAAACTAGAAAGAGAATTTTTGGTCCCTAGATACCCTAACTGTGCCTTCTATTATCATCTGCCCAAAATCCATAAGGATTTATCCAATCCTCCTGGCAGGTCAATAATAGTGGGCATAGGAAGTCTGACAATGCCTCCGCATATTTTGACTTTTACCTTCAAAAATATGTAGTGGGTCTCGAGTCATATATCAGAGATTCTTCTGATCTCCTGAGAAAGCTGGACAGTATCCAGGAAACTGACAATCTATTATGGATCACCTGTGTTGTACAGGCATTGTACTCAAATATTCCTCATAATCTGGGGGTGGGGGCTGTTTCCAGCTTTTTGGAGGATGATCAGTATATTCCGCCATTACAAAAACAATTCATATTACAACTTATTTTGTTTATACTAAAACACAATTATTTTCTTTTTCAAGATGATTTTTATTTACAGGTTAAGGGGACTGCCATGGGTTCCAGGTTCACCCTTAGTTTTGTAAATCTCTTTATGGGCTATATCTTTATATCTGTCAATCTAGATTTGGGGCAAGCCTGGTATTCTATGGTAGGTTCATTGATGATTTAATTTTTCTATGGAATGGCTCCAAGGAATCAACTGAGGAGTTTGTTGATTACTTAAATACCAATGATAGAGGACTTATATTTACAAGTAACATCCATCACAAATCTATAGTGTTTTTAGATTGGTGTTTGAGTTTTAATGACACTGGAGGTATAGAAAGTTCCACTCATTTAAAAGCTGTAGACTTCAATAGCTATTTGGATTTTTCCAATAACCATTATCATTCATGGAAGAAGAATGTCCCTTATGGAAAATTCAAAAGAATAAGGCAAAATTGTAATACTCCCACTAGATATGAAGAACAAATCCTTATTTTGAAAGAAAGGTTTTTTAGAAAAACATTACCCTTTAGAAATAATAGAGGAGGATTATCTTCGGGCAAAAAATGAAAATTAGGGAAGAATATTTTATTGACCATAAAAAAGGGGATAAGACAGAGTTATGTAAATCTAATAAATCAGAACTGAGATTTATTACTCAGTATAATCCTAATCATAGATTTATTCGCCAAGCATTGAATAAACATTGGAGGATCTTAAAAAGAGACCCTATACTGAGCGATTTAATTGGTGATAAGCCAGCTGTGATTTTTAAGAGAGCGCCCAACCTTAAAAATATATTAGCAACAAGTAAGATTGTTAAACACAAGAACACTTCCAAACCCCCTTATATTGGAAATAATAAAAATGATAAACATACTAGAATACAGAATAAAGAGTCAAAGATTACATCTTTATTAAGATTGAAAAAGGGAGCCTATAAATATGGGGTTAAAAAGTGTAAAATGTGTGACCATATTGAACATGGGCAGACTTAGATTTTTGAGATTAAGGCAAAGGGAAACATACTGGATCCACAGGCTGAAAACACTTCACCCGATGGGCCTCAATATGAATGTGGATCTGGAAGCTTTTTAGGATTGTTTTCATTTGTCTTTGGCCTGTGGACCCAGTATGTTTATCCTTGATAGGATTATATCTGTCATCTTTAGAGTTTTGGGCCTGTAGATGGCTGATCGTACATTGTTAGGTATCATGTATTAGGATATTTGAGTATTATTATTGGGACATTGTAAACCTTAACCTTCAAACCCATTCAAATTCTCTGTATTGTATTATATATTGTTATGGACAGCATCAGTTGTCTATTTGGATATAATGTTCTATCTATACAATAGGTTATTATAGAAGCTCAAAGTGGATCCCACATTTATCACTTCACAATGATATTTATTTATTTATTCACTTACTCATGTTCTATATTTTATAAGATTTTGTTTATAATGAGATGCATGAAAATTATTTTGTGTTGTTATTTATTACCAAGCACTTTATGTATCACATAACATTTAATGTATTAATTTTAATATATTGTATGTAATGATTAGTATAATACACTGTATGCAGAATTATTAGGCAAATGAGTATTTTGACCACATCATCCTCCTTATGCATGTTGTCTTACTCCAAGCTGTATAGGCTCAAAAGCCTGCTACCAATTAAGCATATTAGGTGATGTGCATCTCTGTAATGAGAAGGGGTGTGGTCTAATGACATCAACACCCTATATCAGGTGTGAATAATTATTAGGCAACTTCCTTTCCTTTGGCAAAATGGGTCAAAAGAAGGACTTGACAGGCTCAGAAAAGTAAAAAATAGTGAGATATCTTGCAGAGGGATGCAGCACTCTTAAAATTACAAAGCTTCTGAAGCGTGATCATCGAACAATCAAGCGTTTCATTCAAAATAGTCAACAGGGTCGCAAGAAGCGTGTGGAAAAACCAAGGCGCAAAATAACTGCCCATGAACTGAGAAAAGTCAAGCGTGCAGCTGCCAAGATGCCACTTGCCACCAGTTTGGCCATATTTCAGAGCTGCAACATCACTGGAGTGCCCAAAAGCACAAGGTGTGCAATACTCAGAGACATGGCCAAGGTAAGAAAGGCTGAAAGACGACCACCACTGAACAAGACACACAAGCTGAAACGTCAAGACTGGGCCAAGAAATATCTCAAGACTGATTTTTCTAAGGTTTTATGGACTGATGAAATGAGAGTGAGTCTTGATGGGCCAGATGGATGGGCCCGTGGCTGGATTGGTAAAGGGCAGAGAGCTCCAGTCCAACTCAGACGCCAGCAAGGTGGAGGTGGAGTACTGGTTTGGGCTGGTATCATCAAAGATGAGCTTATGGGGCCTTTTCGGGTTGAGGATGCAGTCAAGCTCAACTCCCAGTCCTACTGCCAGTTTCTGGAAGACACCTTCTTCAAGCAGTGGTACAGGAAGAAGTCTGCATCCTTCAAGAAAAACATGATTTTCATGCAGGACAATGCTCCATCACACGCGTCCAAGTACTCCACAGCGTGGCTGGCAAGAAAGGGTATAAAAGAAGAAAATCTAATGACATGGCCTCCTTGTTCACCTGATCTGAACCCCATTGAGAACCTGTGGTCCATCATCAAATGTGAGATTTACAAGGAGGGAAAACAGTACACCTCTCTGAACAGTGTCTGGGAGGCTGTGGTTGCTGCTGCACGCAATGTTGATGGTGAACAGATCAAAACACTGACAGAATCCATGGATGGCAGGCTTTTGAGTGTCCTTGCAAAGAAAGGTGGCTATATTGGTCACTGATTTGTTTTTGTTTTGTTTTTGAATGTCAGAAATGTATATTTGTGAATGTTGAGATGTTATATTGGTTTCACTGGTAAAAATAAATAATTGAAATGGGTATATATTTGTTTTTTGTTAAGTTGCCTAATAATTATGCACAGTAATAGTCACCTGCACACACAGATATCCCCCTAAAATAGCTATAACTAAAAACAAACTAAAAACTACTTCCAAAACTATTCAGCTTTGATATTAATGAGTTTTTTGGGTTCATTGAGAACATGGTTGTTGTTCAATAATAAAATTAATCCTCAAAAATACAACTTGCCTAATAATTCTGCACTCCCTGTATATTGTTTTGTATTATAATTTAGCCAATAGTATTTATATTATCACTATCGGATGATTTTTATTTTTTGTCTAGTAGGTTAGTCATAGTTTCACACTAGCCTATATGACTGAACAAGGTATTGCTAGATTGTTGAAAGGGCTATGCTATATTGTAGAGTGTGTCATATGTATACTGGTTTGCCAATGCACTATACATAGTTAATAGTATATGTAGGACTTATCCATGTTTGCCGCTATGCTCGGAATCGTGCCATGTCCACATATGCACTATTTTACCACATTATGGGTTTTTAGTGCTGTTTGCACTTATTGCTGGTTTTAGTGCATTGGTGGATGGGCGCTTTGCCAACGCTTATACTGGCTTCTGTTAGGTAGATTTTGATATACAATTTCCCTATATAGGCTGTCGATTGTTATTTTGTTGTTATTTTGTGTTTTTGCTTTTTGTTAATATGTTGGTATTCTTTTAACACTGATTCGACAAATGAGATTATTTGTTCATATATATTATTGTGAGTATTTGAAGTGTATCAAATTCATCTAATTTGTTGAATGTTATTGTTTTGGTTGTATCCCATGCCCATGGATGAACCATAATATATCATTGGTTGCTTATGATGCTCTTAGGAACCAGTGGGATTGAGTACATTGGTGGGTGTGTTCTATACTGATTTTAACGTTGGTGGGTGTTGGCAAAGTCAGATTATTTTATCGTACCTTTTTTATCGTACCTTGCTCTGTTTCGCTTTGAGAGTTTTGCCTGGCTGTTTAACCTATGTGGATTCATCGTAGGTTCCTCCGGATTGGCTGACTCTCCTACTCCTTTTGAGACGTCACTTGTGATGATCCTCATTGTGGCCTTGTGTTCCAGCGGGCGTGTTTGAGTCAGCCGAGAGGGCTCTGAATTTTCGACTTGCACTTTATTGCACTGGATGTGCAAGGACATTTGTGAGTATTCTGTAAATCTTCACTCACCATTTCTGTCTTGTTCCCTACGATATCACAACAAGAGGCGCCTCTTCCATCTTGTCTTATAGGATATCGCTGCTGATCTTCCCATGATTTTAGAAGTGCTGCCTGCTTTTATTCACTGTTTTATGGACTCACCAAGACTTGTATCACCAAGTTTGGATTTATCACCAAAGTTTTTATTCACAATTATTTTATTTTCAATTATTTGAAATTTTTTATTTCAAATATTAATTTTCAGCTTAATTTTATAAAGTTTTCATATTTATTTTTATTCAGTATAAGTTATACATACTGTCCCATTGCATATTACACGTTATCACGCATTGATATACACATTTATACACACACTAATACAGGCACTGCCTGATTGTTATATCACGTATTTACATTGGTTATATATGATCATTTGTAGATGTTGCTTTCATTTTTGGCGCACCTCCCTCACACAATATCATATTGTGGTATTTCTTTTTTATGTTATTACCATTTCAGTGATGACCTGCATTTTACAGGCACAATAGACCCTACACTTGAAAGAGTGGAGCCTGCCCTTTCAGATGATGGGACACATGCCACTGTAAGATGCAGATCATTACTATTAAAGTGGTAATAACTTGAACTTGAGTCTGCTCTTTCAAATGAGGGGTCACCTGAACTAACTTGAACAAAGGAGCCCCTATCCACTAAAGACAGTATACAACACATAAGCTCACAACACCCCTCACATGAAAGAGGGGATTACCCATTTTCAAAAGAGGGGTATTTGTCCCTTTAGATAGCAGGTGATTTCAGTAGAAAATGCTGTTGTCTAGGTGCCTTTTATCGTGTTCTTGTCTATAAAAAGGGTACAAGCACCCCAAAATAAGCACTACAGTGGGACAAGTGACCCCTATCTTGAAAAAAGAAGAGGATCCTCTTTCAAAAAAGGGGGTCACATGACCAGGTAGCTATAAGGTCATGATATGGCATCAGTGATCACCTAATCCATAAACATGGGAAACTACATCAAGGGGGGTTTATGCCTAAGTTGACCCCCACAATACATAGACAAACTTGAGGCTCCTTTGAAAACAGCAATCCTACTTTTTCAAATGAGTGGTTTTGTGAATTTATATATATATATATATATATATATATATATATATATATATATATATTTAAAAATAAAAACAAAATTTTCTACTAGGTGAAGAACATAGGAATTTGAGGTATTCCTAAATGCCCTTCGGGTTTAGCGCAGTTGATCAAGTGCAGTGTTGGGTTAGTGTACTAGTAATAACTAATAGTTTTTTGGTTTAGCAAACCCTATAGAAGTCTTTGAGGAGAAGAAGTTAGCAAGATTGTCATATCCGAAGTCCGGAAGTTAGCGTGTCTTGGTATTTTGCTCTTGTACTTTTTACTTTCAACTTGTAATGTGCACACTAATGAGTCCACACTAATATTTTACTTTGAGCACAGTTAATGCTCAAACGGAAAAAAAATGATCATGCCACTTGTGATCTGGCCCTATGTAATTTTAAAATTTAGCTAATATTTGTATGTTTTTATATTCTATAACTACTAATTTTCTGTAAAAATTCATAGTGCCAAAAATAATCAATCTTATCTTCTGATTTTCAATTATCAATTGATATTGAAAAATATACAGTAGATATAAAATACTAAATTATTGTGTGTAAATTTGCATTTAACGTGGTGGCCTTTTTCTATAGTATGATATTTCTGCAAACTTATTTTTCTGCAAGTTATTTTCTAAAAACGCTAGGTCTGCTGAAAAAATGAGGTATTATTTGTGTGGGCACCTCACAGAAGAAAAATACTAGGTTATTGCAATGAGGGCCAAACAACTAAAGAGAACTACAGCACCTGGTGTGAAAATGGCTCAGTAGCAAAGTGGTTAATGTTTCCAAACAGACAACTGGCACAGATTCCGGTAAAAAGATTTATTGAAATTTGTAAAATCAAGGACAAATATTTACAGAGTATATGAAGACTAGGTATACAACAATACCAAGGATTATTATCCGAAGTTACACTTTCTCTCACTCAGCATAAAAGGCAACTCTTGTTGTAGCATGCAAATGCTATACCGGAAAAGTCCCGTCCACTGTGATATCACTGTCTGTAATTCTTCTACAATGTACTTTTCACCAACTTAGTGCTAGCATTTGCGCTCCTCTCGTAATACCAGCACATGCAAATGTGCATTGGTATTAGAGAAAATAAGCACAATGCGCACACAACATTATATGGAAGATTTGCAATCATAAGAGCATGCTTCCATAGGCTCCAATGGGAGACTCGTTCTGATGCCGATAGACACGGCACAGAACCTAGTAAGGGGTAAGTCGTGCAGCGCTGGGCAGCAAAGTTTAAATATATTTGAATATATACAGATATATTAATGTGTTTATAAGCAAATACATATATATTAACAGTTATACATATATATTAATGTGTTTATATGTGTATATACACATATTAACACATAAATATATATATTAATATATGACTCAGCACACCTATTTAGAAAACAAGGCTCAATTTTATTTATTATGCCTAAATAAAAAGTATATCAAAACCTGTGATGATAGCAGGATGTGATGTCACTAGCATGTGGGCGGGGCTTAGGTCCGGTGTCTGTGTCGCAGTTAGTTTAGTACAATCAACCTGTCTGGATGTGTATTGCTATGCTCTGTAATAAAATAGAGTTGTACCATCATTGCTGTGTCCTGCATATGTCCTGCATCTCATGACATGGTGTCAGAAGTTCTGGACTACGCTTCTGTTTCTGATGATGACGATGTCAAAGTTTACCCCACCTGAGCCTTTTGACTTTTCTCAGCCTGCAGCTTGGCCCACATGGCGTCAGCGGTTTCAGCGCTTCAGGATTGCATCCAAACTGAACAAGGAGAGTGGTGAAGTACAAGTTAATTCTCTTTTATATTCTATGGGGAAAGATGTAGAGCCAGTGTTCAATGCTTTTACTTTCCAAGAAGGGGACGAAGTTAACTTTGATATAGTTATGGATAAACTCAGTGCCCACTTTGTGCCCAAAAGAAATGTGATTCATGAGAGAGCTTGTTTTCACAAACGTAATCAGCGTGTGGGAGAATCTGTGGAGTCATTTGTGCGCAGCCTGTATGAATTAGCTGAATTCTGTGAGTTTGGTGTTGCTAAAGAAGAGCAAATCAGAGACAGAATAGTTATTGGAATTGCAGATGCTGAAGTCTCCCTGAAGCTGCAGTTAGAGCCTGATTTAACGTTAGACGGGGCTATTAGGATGGCCCGCCAGAGTGAACTGGTGAAAAAGCAAAGTGCTGATCTGAGGTCTGAGAGTATTGTGGATGAAGTGCAACAGTCTAGGAAAATTACTAGTGAAAGGCACAGTGTGAGCGGTAGATCTAAAGTACTGGAAAGGCCTAGAAGTGGATGGGCGCAACATGGCCGATGCACACGGTGCTACCGGGCTCATGATCAGAGTGCTATATGCCCGGCCAGAGATAAAAGATGCAGAAAATGTAACAGAATAGGCCATTTTGAAGTGGTGTGTAAAACTGAATACATTAAGGAGATGCAGGTGGACAGTGACCAGGAGGGTCAGGAAGTGTCTTTTGTGGGGTCTGTTGTGGAACGGACAAGCTCAGAGGAAGATTGGAAAGTTACCTTTACTGTAATGGGAGCCAATGTTGATTTTAAGATTGACACAGGAGCTGATATCACTGTAATGTCTTTTGCTGAATTTATGAAACTGCCTCGACAGCCCCAGCTGGCGAAGGTTACTACAAATGTTCATAGTCCTGGTGGCCGCATTGATTGTGTGGGGAAATTTCTTGCCAGCTGTGAGTACAAACAAAGGAAGTTCACCATGTGGGTGCATGTGATCCGAGGTCAGTGTGTTAACAGTTTATTGAGCAGAAAAGCAGCCTGTGACTTGGGCCTCGTGGCCAGAGTGAATGAGATCTCTGAAGATATGTTTGGCGAGTTGGGCCTACTGAGCTGCAAACCTGTCCGTATAGCACTTAAAAGTGACGCAGTCCCGTACAGTATTTCTACTCCTCGTAGAATTCCGTTCCCGCTCATGCCTCAAGTGGAGAAAGAGCTCATGCGCATGAAGTCTATGGGGGTTATTGAAGAGGTTGTTGAAGCAACTGATTGGTGTGCCCCCATTGTTCCAGTTGCAAAGAAAAACGGAAAGGTGCGCATCTGTGTGGACCTGAAAAGGTTGAATGAGGCAGTGAAGAGGGAGAGATTTGTGCTGCCGACACTGGAAGATATAGCCCCGAAGTTGGCTGGGGCGAAGTTCTTTTCCACATTAGACGCTTCTAGCGGCTTTTGGCAGATCCCCCTGGATCCAAAGTGCCGCAAACTGACTACCTTTATCACTCCGGTAGGTCGGTTCTGCTTCTGCAGACTTCCCTTTGGGATATCCTCCGCTCCTGAGATCTTTCAGAGGGAAATGAGTTCTCTCCTGAGTGGCCACGTGGGCACAGCAGTCGTCATGGACGACATTCTAGTGTATGGGTCTACAGTGGAGGAGCATGATCAGCGTTTGAGTTGTGTGCTGCAGGCTATCAAAGAGTCTGGGCTGAAGCTGAATAAAGAAAAATGTCATTTTAGGAAAACTGAATTATGCTACTTTGGGCATATCATCAACGGGGATGGCATCAAGCCGGACCCCGAGAAAATTCGGGCTATCGAACAGATGAAAAGCCCTTCTGATGTACATGAGCTGAGACAGATATTGGGCCTTGTAAATTACGTGGGCAAGTTTCTTCCAGATTTATCTACAGTTTTGCACCCTATCACAGAGTTGCTTAAGAAAGATGTTGCCTGGGTCTGGGGACCCTCACAAGAAAAAGCGTTCCTGCATGCTAAGTCCCTGCTGGGGTCTGCCCCAGTGCTGGGGTTCTACGACCCTTCAAAAAAGACTGTGGTTAGTGCTGATGCAAGCAGTTATGGGTTGGGGGCTGCACTCCTGCAGCTGAATGACAACAAACTACAGCCCATCGCCTACTGTTCCCGCACACTGACGGCTGCGGAGTCAAAATACGCTCAAATTGAGAAAGAGTGCCTGGCTGCAGTTTGGGCCTGTGAACGCTTTCAGCGTTATCTAGTGGGTTTGGAGAAATTTAGTCTGGAAACTGACCACAAACCGCTAGTCCCTCTTATCAATTCTTATGACATCGACAAAACACCCTTGAGATGCCAGAGACTTTTAATGAGACTACTCAGGTTCAATGTTCAGGCAGTGCATGTGCCGGGGAAGCAGCTGGTTGTGGCAGATACACTGTCCAGGCTCCCGCTGGCTGCTGCTGAAGAATCCTCCACAGAGTCGGATGTAAAAGTGTATGTTGATTCAGTTCTGGCCTCTAAGTCCATTTCTTCAAGGAAACTGGAAGAGATAAAGAAAGAGACATATTTGGACACAGATCTGCAAGAAGTTATAAGGTACATAAGAGATGGCTGGCCCGAGAGCCGGGCAGCCTGGATGTCTTTAAATGCTTACCAGCCAGAGAGGTCGCAGCTCACGGAGCTGGAAGGGTTGGTGCTGTTCCAAGACCGTATTGTAATTCCTGTCAGCATGAGGAAGGAGATGTTAAACAGGATTCACGATGGCCACTTAGGCATTACAAAGTGCAGAGAAAGAGCAGCTACAGCTGTGTGGTGGCCTGGGATCAGCTCCGACATTGCAAATCACGTGTCTAAATGTGCCTTTTGCCGGGAACGCCGGCCTACTCAGAGAAGGGAGCCCTTAATGTCTACTCCGCTGCCTGCGGGGCCGTGGCAGAAAATAGCTGCTGATTTGTGCGAACTGCACGGGAAAAAGTTTCTTGTTGTTATTGACTACTATTCCAGGTATTTGGAAATAGCACCCCTGAATGATATCACAAGTCAGGCCGTTATCATTCGCCTGAAGAGCTTGTTCGCCCGATGGGGCATTCCAATGGAGCTGGTGAGTGATAATGGCATGCAGTTCGCTTCTACAGAGTTCAGTGCTTTCAGCAGGGAATATGATTTTGCACATTCCACGTCAAGTCCACATTATCCGCAGGCCAACGGAATGGCTGAAAGGGCAGTTCAAACAACAAAATTCATTCTAAAGCAATCTGAACCGTACCTAGCCCTCTTGTCATACAGGGCGACGCCCATTCAAGCCACCGGGTTTAGCCCGGCACAGCTGATGCTAGGACGCCAGATTCGCACCACTTTACCCTCAGTGGGTGTCTTCAAGCCGCCTGACCCTGTTCCTCGGGACGAAGTCCTTAGGAGGGATGAAGAGGCCAAAAAGGGTTATCGTTTCTTCTACGACAGGAGACATTCTGTCAGGCCTTTACAGGAACTGAAAGCGGGCCAAAGTGTCAGAATTAAACTGGATGATGAGAAGAAATGGAAGACGCCTGCTACGGTAGTGGGCCGCTCTCCAGAACCAAGGTCTTACACAGTCCTTACAGAGGGAGGGACGGTTACACGCCGTAACCGAAGACATCTTCAGCCTGTACCTGAGAGTCTGGAACCGGATACCTCAGTACCACCGCCGGTGGGATCCCCTGTTCTAAGAGAGGTGCCTTCCCCTCAGCAAGATCATAGCGGGGATATATCTTTGCCTCCAGCAGACTCTTGTTCACCATCTTCTGTATCAGAGGACAGTTCATGCAAAGTTACATCAAGCGGAAGAGTGGTGAGGCTTCCGGCCCGATACAGGGACTGACTTTAGCTAGAACAGTGACCGGAAGTATGGGCAGAATAATCCCATGGTCACTGTGGACTAGGGTAGTCTACCCCGATGTCCAAGTCAGGATGTAATTTATTTGTTCATGTTTTCTAATCTATCTGTTTTTATAATGTTCTAAAACAAAATGTTGTTGTATACCCTGTTGGTGTACCTTGTTATTTAATATATGCAAATGTATGCTTTGCCTTTGAAAAAGGGGAAGATGTGATGATAGCAGGATGTGATGTCACTAGCATGTGGGCGGGGCTTAGGTCCGGTGTCTGTGTCGCAGTTAGTTTAGTACAATCAACCTGTCTGGATGTGTATTGCTATGCTCTGTAATAAAATAGAGTTGTACCATCATTGCTGTGTCCTGCATATGTCCTGCATCTCATGACAAAACCCAAAATTCATGTCCACCCAAACATTCATCAGTCATACATACATATAAAACAAATTGGATTCTAACCCATGCGTCCCTAGGGGAATCAAACATATGCTGTCATCTTATTAGAAATAATTTCTTGGTAGGACGTAGAAAAGTTCAACTAGATGTAATATGAATAGTCCCCCAAAAAGGGATATGAACAGATAGAGTCCACGTCCAATAATCACATCTATTGAATTTAAAGTGTCAAGAACCACTTCAGATACACTTTTAAACACTTGGCTGAAATGCTGTCAGTATAGTTTAACTGTAAACAACTCCCCTTTTCAGTCGATTTGTCACTTTGTATTCAGTTTGTTAATCGATGAAGTTATACTGTAACAAATTCTCAAAGACATACATATGGCTCCTTGGATATAAACAGCATTACATTCTTTTGTTGTATGCGGCTGATAGTATCACTTATTAGTATGCCAATATGTTAGCAAGGTAAAGTGGTTAATTTCTCAGCATGCATGTTAGTAACAAAACACAATCGCCTAGATTTAGAGTTTTGCGTTAGAAGGGGTGCGTTATCTACGTGTGTTTTTTTCCCCCCGCACCTTTTAAACAACGCTGGTATTTAGAGTTGTCTAAATAGCTGCGTTAGGCTCCAAAAAGGGAGCGTACAGGCATATTTACCGCCACTGCAACTCTCAATACCAGTGTTGCTTACGGAGCGGCCAGCTTCAAAAACGTGCTCGTGCACGATTCCCCCATAGGAAACAATGGGGCAGTTTGAGCTGAAAAAAACCTAACACCTGCAAAAAAGCAGCGTTCAGCTCCTAACGCAGCCCCATTGTTTCCTATGGGGAAACACTTCCTAAGTCTGCACCTAACACCCTAACATGTACCCCGAGTCTAAACACCCCTAACCTTACACTTATTAACCCCTAATCTGCCGCCCCCGCTATCGCTGACCCCTGCATATTATTATTAACCCCTGCCGCTCCGTACACCGCCGCCACCTACATTATACCTATGTACCCCTAATCTGCTGCCCCTAACACCGCCGACCCCTATATTATATTTATTAACCCCTAATCTGCCCCCCCAACATCGCCTCTACCTTACCTTCACTTATTAACTCCCGCCTCAAAAACCCTATAATAAATAGTATTAACCCCTAATATGCCCTCCCTAACATCGCCGACCCCTAACTTCAAGTATTAACCCCTAATCTGCCGACCGGACCTCGCCGCTACTATAATAAATGTATTAACCCCTAAAGCTAAGTCTAACCCTAACACTAACACCCCCCTAAGTTAAATATATTTTAAATCTAACGAAACAAAAAAAAATCTTATTAAATAAATTATTCCTATTTAAAGCTAAATACTTACCTGTAAAATAAACCCTTATATAGCTACAATATAACTAATAATTACATTGTAGCAATTTTAGGATTTATATTTATTTTACAGGCAACTTTGTATTTATTTTAACTAGGTACAATAGCTATTAAATAGTTAATAACTATTTAATAGCTACCTAGTTAAAATAATTACAAAATTACCTGTAAAATAAATCCTAACCTAAGTTACAATTAAACCTAACACTACACTATCAATAAATTAATTAAATAAACTACCTACAATTACCTACAATTAAATCAACTAAACTAAATTACAAAAAAAAACAAACACCAAATTACAAAAACAAACAAACACTAAATTACAAAAACAAACAAACACTAAATTACAAAAAATAAAAAAAGAGTACAAGAATTTTAAACTAATTAAACGTACTCTAAGCCCCCTAAAAAAATAACAAAGCCCCCCAAAATAAAAAAATGCCCTACCCTAATCTAAAATAAAAAGTTTACAGCTCTTTTAACTTACCAGACCTTAAAAGGGCCTTTTGCGGGGCATGCCCCAAAGAAAACAGCTCTTTTGCCTGTAAAAAAACATACAATACCCCCCAACATTACAACCCACATACCCCTAATCTAACCCAAACCCCCCTTAAAAAACCTAACACTAAGCCCCTGAAGATCTTCCTACCTTGTCTTCACCATGCCGGGTATCACCAATCAGTCCAGAAGAGGCTCCGAAGTCTTCATTCTATCCGGCAAGAAGAGGTCCAGAAGAGGCTCCGAAGTCTTCATCCTATCCGGCAAGAAGAGGAGATCCGGACCGGCAAACATCTTCATCCAAGCGGCATCTTCTATCTTCATCCATCCAACGAGGAGCGGCTCCATCTTCAAGACTTCCGGCGCAAAACATCCTCTTCTCCCAATGACTAGACGACGAATGAAGGTTCCTTTAAGGGACGTCATCCAAGATGGCGTTCCTCGAATTCCGATTGGCTGATAGGATTCTATCAGCCAATTGGAATTAAGATAGGAAAAATCTGATTGGCTGATTGAATCAGCCAATCAGATTCAAGTTCAATCGGATTGGCTGATCCAATCAGCCAATCAGATTGAGCTCACATTCTATTGGCTGTTCTTCTCTAGTCGTTGGGAGAAGAGGATGTTCTGCGCCGGAGGTCTTGAAGACGGAGCCGCTCCTCGTCGGATGGATGAAGATAGAAGATGCCGCTTGGATGAAGATGTTTGCCGGTCTGGATCTCCTCTTCTTGCTGGATAGGATGAAGACTTCAGAGCATCTTCTGGACCTCTTCTTGCCGGATAGGATGAAGACTTCGGAGCCTCTTCTGGACGGATCGGTGATACCCGGCGTGGTGAAGACAAGGTAGGAAGATCTTCAGGGGCTTAGTGTTAGGTTTTTTAAGGGGGGTTTGGGTTAGATTAGGGGTATGTGGGTGGTGGGTTGTAATTTTGGGGGGGTATTGTATGTTTTTTTACAGACAAAAGAGCTGTTTTCTTTGGGGCATGACCCGCAAAAGGCACTTTTAAGGGCTGGTAAGGTAAAAGAGCTGTAAACTTTTTATTTTAGATTAAGGTAGGGCATTTTTTTATTTTGGGGGGATTTGTTATTTTTTTAGGGGGTTTAGAGTAGTTTTTTTAATTTTTTGTAATTTAGTATTTTTTTTTTTTTTTTGTAATTTAGTGGGGGTTTTTTGTAATTTAGTGTTTTTTTTTTTTTGTAATTTAGTTTAGTTGATTTAATTGTAGATAATTGTAGGTAATTGTAGGTAGTTTATTTAATTAATTTATTGATAGTGTAGTGTTAGGTTTAATTGTAACTTAGGTTAGGATTTATTTTACAGTTAATTTTGTAATTATTTTAACTAGGTAGCTATTAAATAGTTATTAACTATTTAATAGCTGTTGTACCTAGTTAAAATAAATACAAAGTTGCCTGTAAAATAAATATAAATCCTAAAATAGCTACAATGTAATTATTAGTTATATTGTAGCTATATTAGGGTTTATTTTACAGGTAAGTATTTAGCTTTAAATAGGAATAATTTATTTAATAAGATTTATTTTATTTCGTTAGATTTAAATTATATTTAACTTAGGGGGGTGTTAGTGTTAGGGTTAGACTTAGCTTTAGGGGTTAATACATTTATAATAGTAGCGGCGAGGTCCGGTCGGCAGTTTAGGGGTTAATACTTGAAGTTAGGGGGCGGCGATGTTAGGTAGGGCAGATTAGGGGTTAATACTATTTATTATAGGGTTTTTGAGGCGGGAGTGCGGTGGTTTATGGGTTAATACATTTATTATAGTGAAGGTGAGGTCCAGTCGGCAGATTAGGGGTTAATAAGTGTAGGTAAGGTATCAGCAACGTTGGGGGTGCAGATTAGGGGTTAATAAATATAATATAGGGGTCGGCGGTGTTAGGGGCAGCAGATTAGGGGTACATAGGGATAATGTAGGTTGCGGCGGTGTGCGGTCGGCAGATTAGGGGTTAAAAGTTTTTATTAGAGTGGCAGCGGTGGGGGGACCTCGGTTTAGGGGTACATAGGTAGTTTATGGGTGTTAGTGTACTTTAGAGCACAGTAGTTAAGAGCTTTATGAACCGGCGTTAGCCCAGAAAGCTCTTAACTCCTGGCTTTTTTTTGCGGCTGGAGTTTTGTCGTTAGAGTTCTAACGCTCACTTCAGCCAAGACTCTAAATACCGTCGTTAGAAAGATCCCATTAAAAAGATAGGATACGCAATTGATGTAAGGGGATCTGCGGTATGGAAAAGTCGTGGCTGGAAAGTGAGCGTTAGACCCTTTCCTGACTGACTCTAAATACCAGCGGGCGGCCAAAACCAGCGTTAGGACCCCATAACGCTGGTTTGGACGGCTAACGCAGAACTCTAAATCTAGGCGAATGTTTGCAATCCCATTTGTGTCATTTCCAAACTCTATGCATATATTGCTCCCACTTTTAATCCACTTTTGCGGCAGGGTAGAGTTTAACAGGAATATAGCAGTTTAGAAAAAGCAGCGTTCATGCAAAGCCAAGCATATTGTAAGGATTTCCCCTTTAAGGAACACAAATACAGATAACAATATAAGGTGTACTTAGTCACAGTAATTCTTTAAGATAGTAATTTGTATCACCTCTATATGAAATTACCCAATTTGGTTGTAGGTAATCTTAGTAATAGAGGTGAATTTATTATAGAATGATTTGTTTTATTTTACCAATCTCTTGAAAACAGGTAAATGAAATGAGAATGTCAGGAAAATGAAGAGGTTAATATGTATGTGACCTATTCAGTCTAATGAACTCTCTAACTTGCTGGAGTATTGATAACTATATATTTTTAGGTTTATAAGTAAAACGATTGCCCACTTCGTACACAGAATATTCCTGCTAGTTATTTAGATACCTTTGTGGTGGTTGAGCTTTGAAAGTGGTACCTGATATAAGGCTGAAATCGGAGGTTGTTATGTCTCAGCAAACTGCAGGGAGAACTGTGTAGCTGCTGCTCGAGTGAATGCGCTAAACCGGAAGTACCGGCGGAAGTCCAAGCGCTGCTGGGAAATGTAGTTCTTTTACCTTGCAATGGAAAAAACGGAAAGGTAAGTAGAATACTTGCTTTTAAATGATAATTCTAATAAGCGATTGCCAGGGTGAGAGTGAGAGATTCTTTTAGAGACAGACTTCAATAGGCAAGAAGATTAGATTCCAATCCAAAGGTTAAAGTAGGTTGAGGACACAGCAATCTGTGCAGAGTTGCAAAGTTCCTTCCTGGGAAGTTGGAATAGAGGCTTGGTACTCAGGTGATCGTAATGAAACGAGTAGAATAACTAAGCAATGCTGCTTAGTTGCTGCAGTGTTTTAAAGGGGAAGTGACCAATAGGAGACAATTACTTTGAAGATGTGTGTTAAGACATATTAACCCTTACAGTACCCCCTCCTCAAGGAAGCTGTACCACAGCTGATGGACGAGGTCTATCAGGGTGACGGCGATGGAAAATAGATATCAACCTGGGTGCTTTAATATTAGAAGCCGGTTCCCATGAATCATCGTCAGAGGAGAAATTCTTCCATCGGACTAGGTATTGCAAAGAACCCTTACGTAATCTGGAATCTAGAATAGATTGCACCTCAAACTCATCCGGATCCAACAAGACCGAAGGAGGGGGAAGAAGAACAGTAGAATCTCTTTGATCCCTGTAGGGCTTCAAAAGCGATACATGTAAGTTGGGATGTATCTTAAGGCTGTCAGGGAGATCAAGGGTGACTGCATTCTGATTAACTATTCTTTTGATTCGGCAAGGACCAATGAAGAGAGTCGCCAATTTTTTGCTGGGTATTTGTAACTTCAAGTTTTTGGTAGATAACCAAACCTTCTCTCCTATTGAGTAATGGGGAGGTTCTCTCCTGCGTAAATCATAGTATTTCTTCTGAGTGTTTTGAGAGTTCTCAATATTTTGACGTATAAAGTTGAAATTTTCAATTAATGAATTGTGTAAGTCATCGACTAGAGGAAAGTTTAACTCAGTATCGGAGTCCAGAAGGAAGGTGGGATGATAACCATAGTTAGTGTAGAACGGAGTGACTTTTGTAGAAGTATTGACTGAGTTATTATATGCAAACTCTGCGGTGGATATGTAATCTGTCCAGTTGTCTTGATGATAAGAACAAAAGCAGCGTATGTATTGCTCCAACCACTGATTTACCCGTTCAGCCTGTCCATTTGTTTGTGGGTGAAATGAGGTAGAAAATCGGTGGTCTATTTGAGTGAGTTTACATAAGTTTGACCAAAATCGGGAGGTAAATTGCGTACCTCTGTCAGTTGTGAGTATGGAAGGAATTCCGTGATGTTTTATTATGTTATCAAGGAAGAGCTGAGATGTTTCAGCTGAGGTAGGGAGTTTGTGGAAAGGTAAGAAATGGGCCATTTTAGTGAAAATGTCCACAACTACGAAAATGGTGGTTTGATTTTTTGATGGAGGTAGATCTATAATGAAATCCATCGATAAGTGTTGCCAAGGTTTTGTAGGTATGGGTAATGACATGAGCAACCCGTAAGGAGGTTTTCTTTCAACCTTACAGGTATTGCATGTTATACATGTTTGGATGTACTGTTGCACTGTTTCTCTCATCTTTGGCCACCAGTAAGTCCTTTTAAGGAGTTCCAAAGTTCGTTGTATTCCTGGGTGTCCTGATAAAGGTGTATCATGGTCATTTTGTAGGAGGGTGTGTCTCATTGATACTGGTATGTAAATTCTCTCTTTGTGATAGTAAATCCCAGATCTTTTTTGGAGGGTAGAATAATCCTGATCGATCTCTTTACTTGTTTGTGTTTTAATGTCTGAGAGGAAGGAATTGGTGAGTCCAATAAATCTGTTTTTTGGTATTATATCTGAAGTAATACCTTGGATGTCTGGTTTGTTTGGTAATCTTGAGAGGGCGTCTGCCTTACCATTTTTATTAGCAGGTCTATATATTATATTGAAAGAGAATCTTGAGAAATATAAACTCCAATGGACCTGTCTTGCGGATAATGTTTTGTTACTTTGTAAGTACTGAAGGTTTTTGTGGTCTGTATAAATTTTGATCGGATATGTTGTGCCCTCCAAGAGATGTCTCCAATATTCAAGTGCTTGTTTTATAGCCAGGAGTTCTTTTTCCCCTATTGGGTAGTTCCTCTCTGCAGGTGACATCATTTTTGAATAATAGGAGATGGGATGTAGTGGACTGATTAGATTTGCTTGTTGTGATAGTACAGCTCCAATCGCGAAGTTGGATGAATCAACTTCTAAAATGTAATAAAAGGATGGATTAGGGTATTTCAGTATTGGTGCTGTAGTGAAGAGGCACTTTAAATTTTCAAACGCTGCATTGGCTTCTTCTGTCCATTGATAAGGGATGGAAGTACTGGTCAATCTGGTCAGAGGTTTTGCTACCTTGGAGAAGTCTTTTATGAATTTCCTGTAATAATTTGAAAAACCCAGGAATCTTTGGAGGTCTTTTCTGGTTTTGGGTCTTGGCCAGGAGGACACTGCATCAACCTTTTCTTGTTGCATTTTGATTCCATTTGGAGATATGTGGTATCCAAGGAAAGTTACATTGTCAGTGTGAAAGAGACACTTTTCCGGTTTAGCATACAATTTATGTTTTCTTAATCTACGGAGTATCTCTTTAACATCTTCTACATGTTCGGTATAAGCTTTGGAGTAAATAAGGATGTCATCCAAGTAGATAACAACTTTGGTGTCTAGTAAATCATGAAATACATCATTAATAAAATGCTGGAATGTGGCAGGGGCATTACACAACCCAAAAGGCATAACCAGGTACTCATAAAGGCCGTACCTGGTTCTAAATGCAGTAAGCCATTCATGGCCTTCTTTGATTCTAATAAGGTTATATGCCCCTCTTAAATCCAGCTTGGTATAGATAGAGGCTTCAGATAGCCTCTCGATAAGTTCCGGAATCAACGGTAGTGGATAGCGATTTTTTATTGTAACCTTATTTAGTTGCAGATAATCGATGATAGGTCTGATGGTCGAATCCTTATTGCGAATGAAAAACATGCCTGCTCCTGCAGGAGAGGTTGATGTTCTGATGAATCCTTTCCTTAGATTTTCTTCTAAATATGTCTTAAGGTTTTCCAGTTCTGGCTGACTGAGGGGGTAGAGGTGACCGACAGGGATTGCTGCTCCCGGTTGTAGATCTATAGGACAGTCATACTGTCTATGTGGTGGTAGATTTTCTGCTTCAGTTTTACTGAAAACATCTAAAAACTCAATGTATTCTTTAGGTATGGTATGCTCTAAAGTGTCTACATTGAAGCATAATTTGTCTAAAGCACAATGTTGTGAACAGTATTGTGACTTAAACTCTATTTGTGTAGGTAACCATTGTATGAGAGGGTTATGTAATTGTAACCATGAAATTCCTAAGACTATTGAGAAATTAGGGGAAGGTAACACATCAAAGGAAATCAATTCAGTATGACCTAATATTGACATTTGAATGGGTATGGTTTGATGTGTTATAGGACCAGTTGTTATGGGAGAACCATCAATCACACGTACACAAATGGGTTTAGTTTTGCGAATAAATGGTATTTTATTAATTTTAACAATTTGAAAATCAATAAAGTTTCCATATGCTCCTGAGTCAATGATTCCGTCAATCGTCAGATGGTTTTGTTCCCACTGTAGAAAAAGGGGTAGAGTGAAATAAGTTGGTTTATGTACATTTAATATCGTAGTACAAGAATAACCTAACTAACTTTTTTTGTTCTTTTGGAGGATGGGACAATCCTGGACAGTATGTAGTGGGTTGGCACAATACATACATAATGATTTGATTCTTCGACGAAGTCTTTCCTCGGGGGTTAATGGACCTCTAGCCATACCTATCTCCATAAGTTGTTCAATTGATTTCACGTTGGCAGTAGTCTCCCTCGAAGGTTGACCAGTATAGGTTTTAGGACGGGTATCAGTAGAAAAACGCTCAGCACGTCTTTCACGAAGTCTGCGATCCAATATGGTGGTGGTTCTCATTAATGCGTCCAAAGTCTTGGGTAGCTCAACCCTGGCAAGCTCATCTTTTAAGCTGTCAGCAAGTCCCAGTCTGAACTGGTTGCGTAGTGCTATTTGGCTCCATTGGAAGTCAGAGGCATACAACTTAAAATCGGCAACATAGTCTTCCACAGGTCTCTTACCCTGTTTTAAATTCCTCATGGAGGATTCTGCTGTTAGTTGAACATCTTTATCTTGATATAAATCATCAAGTGCAGTAAAGAATTCATCAAGGGACCCCAGTAAGGGATCTTCTGTTTCATATAAATTATCAGCCCATGAGCGGGGTTCACCTTTAAGAAAGGAAATAATACTTAGAACCTTAACCCTCTCGGTAGGGTAGGTCCTAGGTTTTAACTGAAACAAAAGTTGGCATGAGTTCTTAAACTGCCTGTACAGTTTGCGATTACCAGAGAAAGGTTCTGGGAGCATAACTTGGGGTTCTGGGCTGTTGTCAGGTTGTGAAGATCTAGGTGATATTGAGTCCCTTATTATAGCTCTTAATGATTGGTTCTCAATTTGTAAGTCGTGGACTGCTTGTGACAGCTGATCCACCTTTTGAGATAAATTATATACAATTTGTGGAATATCTGTTGGTTCCATGCCAGGCTTAGTTATTATGTAAGGATTTCCCCTTTAAGGAACACAAATACAGATAACAATATAAGGTGTACTTAGTCACAGTAATTCTTTAAGATAGTAATTTGTATCACCTCTATATGAAATTACCCAATTTGGTTGTAGGTAATCTTAGTAATAGAGGTGAATTTATTATAGAATGATTTGTTTTATTTTACAAATCTCTTGAAAACAGGTAAATGAAATGAGAATGTCAGGAAAATGAAGAGGTTAATATGTATGTGACCTATTCAGTCTAATGAACTCTCTAACTTGCTGGAGTATTGATAACTATATATTTTTAGGTTTATAAGTAAAACTATTGCCCACTTCGTACACAGAATATTCTTGCTAGTTATTTAGATACCTTTGTGGTGGTTGAGCTTTGAAAGTGGTACCTGATATAAGGCTGAAATCGGAGGTTGTATGTCTCAGCAAACTGCAGGGAGAACTGTGTAGCTGCTGCTCGAGTGAATGCGCTAAACCGGAAGTACCGGCGGAAGTCCAAGCGCTGCTGGGAAATGTAGTTTTTTTACCTTGCAATGGAAAAAACGGAAAGGTAAGTAGAATACTTGCTTTTAAATGATAATTCTAATAAGCGATTGCCAGGGTGAGAGTGAGAGATTCTTTTAGAGACAGACTTCAGTAGGCAAGAAGATTAGATTCCAATCCAAAGGTTAAAGTAGGTTGAGGACACAGCAATCTGTGCAGAGTTGCAAAGTTCCTTCCTGGGAAGTTGGAATAGAGGCTTGGTACTCAGGTGATCGTAATGAAACGAGTAGAATAACTAAGCAATGCTGCTTAGTTGCTGCAGTGTTTTAAAGGGGAAGTGACCAATAGGAGACAATTACTTTGAAGATGTGTGTTAAGACATATTAACCCTTACACATATGTATTAACATTTGTAGAAAATTTCCAAAATAAACATACGGCAATGTACATTTAAACAGCAATAGGAGTGTCCCACTGTATAGAATAGTGAGTGTCACTTGTTTAGGATGCCAGTATGTTGGTGCAATGTAGCCACTTGTTAACATGCATGTTAATGTATAATGTAATACCTGCGATTCCGTTTCCCTTATCCGGTCAAATATGTCACTCCCAGCTTTAATCCACTTTCACAGAAGGGAGATTCCGTGCCCAGGATACCGTCCGTTGTTGAAGTGTGGTAACTGCAAGCTTTCGGTTAGTACAGTAACTCCAAGTGCCCATGTATCAGAAGTGTTATGAGTCAAAGGATGAACAGCATAGCAAAAAAACTCTGACACGCGTTTTAGGACTCCGCCCTTTTTCAAGTTCAGATGCTGGACAGCACTTGTTTATTGGTTGGTTAAATTAATCCACCAATCAGCAAAAACAACCCAGTTTGTTCATCAAAAATGGGCCGTTTATTTAATGAGCTGTTTATTTAATGGGTACCCATAAATGGGCAAATCAGCCTGTTTACGGGTGCACGTTAAATCTAGCCATTAGGCTTTTTCAATGATACTCTTCAATTGCTTATAAACCAGTCTTCCTTTAGTGGTTCCTTTTTGGATCATAGTCATTTAGTTCATTTTTGTAATCTCATAATGACCTCTCTGTTTTAGCGCTATATCTTATGTCACAATTGACAAGGAAAGAAAGAGGAAATATGTGACACATTGCCTATTATTCATTTAATGCAATATAAAAATATTAAAATAAAATAATACTCAATACATTTTTTCATATATTTATATAAACAATTATATTTACAAACAATAATACCCAAAATACATTGTATAATAAATATAAATGTATTGATGCGAATACTATTGCAATAATTTAACTATTTCTGGAATAGAACCTATAAAGGTAATGTCAACGGCAAAAACGATTAGCACAGTCCACCACACATATTAGTCAATATTTTTGTATACTTACTATATGTCACATAAAAACTAATACAAATAAATTAAAAATTATATAAAAAAATATTTAAAAAGTAAACTAATTGTAATAGTACGTCAGGAATTGAACCCAGTATGAACAATTTAATGGTAGAATACTAACCACTGTGCTATCACAACCTTACTATGTTTAAGAATATTATATAAAATATCTCTTTTATAAAGCTCAAGGCTCAAATGTTTTGTTTAAAAACCCTGCCTGCTCAGAAAGTTGGGGGCCTGGGGGTGGTGTGTGTTGCTTCTGTGAAGACTCAATTTGTGTCATACAAGCCACTGCTTACTCTCTGAGAAGGTGTGGTGTTTGAATACTGAGGTCCTCACAGCATACAGTATGTGCATATGCCACAGAGAAACAGCAATAACATTTACTGGAATCATTTTTAATGATGTATATTTCAAAAATGCTTCTATTTCATGCTCCCATGCACATTTCAATTTTAAATGTTCTATCTATTTAAACTGAGAGTAGATACATGTCTCTGTAGCACCTGTCAGAAAGATACCTACTTTACATCTGACCTCAGACATTCTAGAGTGTCTCCTTAACATAAATAAAGATGTCGATGGGGATTTACATTTCTACTTAGTACACTGAAACAAAAATCATGATAGAATCTGACACAATTATGAACATATTATAATTTGATATAACGCAAAGTATTCTTTTTAATGCTGGACAGCTACTTGATATTATTCTGATTTGGTTTTAGGAACAGGTTGTAGCAGCGGATTATTACACATACTGGAGAATAGGAAACCTTGGCCTAGAGTCAATAAAACTAGTTCATGAAATTATCATCTAGGGATGGGCGAATGTGTTTATATTCAAATTTGAATGTTAGAACGAATGTTATTGTAGAAATTTGATTTACTTAATAGAATGTTGATAAGAACGAATATTCTTAAAAATTCGATTTTTGAATGTTATTTACAGTTTTTGGCACTTTCGAATTCGAATATTACATTTATAAAAACACAATTGTAGACTAGAAACACTATTTCGAATTTGAATGTCACATTCAAATCGAATATCACGTTCAAATCGAATATAACATTCGAATTTGAATATTACATTTATAAAACACAGTATTAGACTAGAAATACTATTTCAAATTCAAATGTCACATTCGAATCAAATATCACATTTATTAAACACAGTTGTAAACTAGAAATACTATTTTGAATTCGAATGTGACATTCAAATTCAAATATTACATTTTAAAATTGAATGAATACATAGCTAAACATTCCATTATTCGAACAAATATTTTCGAATTTTATTGAAAAATTTGAAAACGAAAATTTGAAATTAGAATGTTTGAATGTTATATAAACATTCGAAATTCGATTTGCACGAACAAATGTATCAAAATTCGTTTTAAATTTAAAATTTTTAGAAACATTCACCCATCCCTATTATCATCACCCCAACGTTGCAAGATTGTCCCACTGTGGTTCCTTAGCAACCTTAATTGCAGCCATTTTGACTGTTTGTGGGCTTTGTTCCTGGGTGCTTTTAGCTGATTTCTGAACCTCAACCCTTTGGCTGCTTCCCTGGACACTTCTTTTGCCTGACGACTGATCTCCTGCCTGTCACTGACCATGCCCTAGTCGGACTCTTTTGCTCTACCTTGCCATTCCTGTTGCCAACACTGCCTGCACAACTACAAGATTTCTCTCCTACCTTTAGTGTGTCACATCCTGGGCCTAATTCTGTATGTTGAGTCCATTGTTTGCTTTACTCACTGCTCCACCTCAGGGTCTCTGCCTGGACTTTCATTTACGTCACTACTCTCTCAAAAATGATCAACTAGAAGTGTTTGCAACTCAAAAATACTTATACCAGCCCCTCATCACAGCCATGAGCTGCAAATCTTTTTTCATTATAACCAATGAAGAACGCGGACCACACCTCTAGAATGCTCAGGAATTTCCACAGTCCCTGGAGACAACTTTCATTCCATCAAGCGAAACTACTTTTCAGTCACAGACGTGAATACTTTACATGTAAAAACATTTACACAAACCATTTTGCAAGCATATTTCCAAAGGGTTGCAGTTGTATTGTTTATGCCCACTGCTAATGCTTTGTGTTTAATGTGTGAGACATCATGTACTAGCACCTCACACAATATGTTAATAGCAGGAATGCCCACTAGGGAAATGTTCGAAAATATAGGTGAAGCAAATCACAATGAATTTCAACCATGATCTCATCTTTACGATAAGGTCCCTTGGAAAACTTACAGTTGTCTATAAATCTAGGCCAATGAATGCTCCATCTTCTACTCACCTTAATGAGAACAAAAAATCTAATGTAACTATTTACAAACTATTGCAAGAGACAGAGACATGAGCTTACAATCATTGCTTGATGCACTGTGACATTTAGGAGGCACAAGTAGGGTTGTTGCCTTAGCCATGTTTTCCTGAACAATTATGAGTCACACATGCTGCAGAGTTTGCAAGGTGGAACATGAATAGTGCTGGCCAGCAACATTATTCACATGTTGTCCAGAGGCACAATTCATATTAATCCATGCACACCCTGCAGTATGTGCAACTCATAACTGTCCAGTAAAATGTGGCCGATGTGGCAACCCTAGAAACAGGATACATTAAGGAGTAAATGATACATTACCCACACCATCCTTCCCATCCTGTACTTTAGAGATAAGTGAGAGAGAGTGACCGGATGATGATCAAAGTGCTACAAGGCGGGAAAATATTCTAAGGTATCCGCCATTATGTCAAGCGATCTTGTCGGAATATTCCAAGCTCCTGATATAGCTGCATCACCGAGAGGCATTTACTATACACGCAATTGTTTAGTGATGCTAAGATCCCTAGAATATAACTGCCATCTGCCTAAACACTTACCCTAATTTAATATTGATAAAGGCCTATGTATAGAGGCCGAAACGCTTTGACTTTAAACTGGTAAGCCTATTTCCAATATTAATATATATTTTGAAAACAATTTGTACCAAGGTGACCTATTTGTACAGGATATTCCAAGATCATCACAAAGACCTCTAGGACACCGGAAGAATCATCTCGGTCGAAATACAGAGACATAACAATTTTGATATCTCTTTTATATCTGCACATTTTTGCATATTCTTGCATTTTTTAGATAGATTTATTTGCTTTTTTTTAAAAAAAGGCCTATGTATAGAGGCCGAAACACTTTGACTTTAAACTGGTAAGCCTATTTCCAATATTAATATATATTTTGAAAACAATTTGTACCAAGGTGACCTATTTGTACAGGATATTCCAAGATCATCACAAAGACCTCTAGGACACCGGAAGAATCATCTCGGTCGAAATACAGAGACATAACAATTTTGATATCTCTTTTATATCTGCACATTTTTGCATATTCTTGCATTTTTTAGATAGATTTATTTGCTTTTTTTTTAAAAAAGGCCTATGTATAGAGGCCGAAACACTTTGACTTTAAACTGGTAAGCCTATTTCAAATATTAATATATATTTTGAAAACAATCCACACCAAGGTGACCTATTTGTACAGGATATTCCAAGATCATCACAAAGACCTCTAGGACACAGGAAGAATCATCTTGGTCGAAATACAGAGACATAACAATTTTGATATATCTTTTATATCTGCAAATTTTTGCATATTCTTGCATTTTTTGGATAGATTTATTTGCTTTTTGTGTACACATTATTCTTTTTTATTCCTTTTTTATTCTCCTTTTTTATTCATTTCTTTTTTCTTTTTTTACTATGGCTTTTTTCTATAGAGACATTTTATTTATCTGAGTTCCACGGATATACACATTCTTGGACACTAAAATGCATTTTTGGACACATTTATATACATACAATTTTTGGAAACTTTCCTCACACCACATTTTGGGACACTTTTTTGTCAGGTGCACATTGTCACAGATTTACTATTATTGATTTACTATTGTTGATTTACTATTGTTGGTTTACCACTGTTGATTTAATATTGTTGATTCCCCAATGTTTGGTGTATATACATTATTTACAATAATAACAGGATTGTATATTCGAAGATAGACAGACACAGTAAAAACCATAGTGTTACCGCCTCTTCTAGGGTACTACAGTGATATAATTGTTTTTAGTATTTTTAACATTTTCACATGTAGAAATTGTATACATAGATCCATGTTTTATTTTATTGTAACTGTGTACTTTTGATGTATTAATTTTTAACTATTTTTCTTTGATGTTTTTATATTCACATCTATCATTGCTCTATTAAACATATTGCACTTCAGTCACCTTAGCCTTCGTATATAGGCGCTCTGTACACCACCCATACATTTTATCTTTTTCTTTGATCAGCTAGGTAACCATTTGTATAGAGCTTTAGGTGTTTTCCTCTCCTTAGCGTTTGATCTCCCAATTCTATCCACTAATCCTAAACCAAAGTACCCCACGATCGTAAACTAACAATACACTAGTAAACATTTAAACCGCCACATATCCACCGCTACCATCTAATTATTAACCCCTATGCCGCCATAAACCCACCACAAGTACCATAGATTAAACCCTCTATGCCACCATAAACCCACTGCAAGTCCTAACTAATCTAACACTACTCTACCTAACCACCGCTCTAAACTAACCCCCCTCTAAACTAAACCCCCTCTCTAAACTAACCCCACTAAGTTACCAACAACAACAAAAAATATCTAAGTTACAAAAAAATAAAAGAAGATAAGTTACAAAAATATACTCCATTATCAAAAATATAAAATCATTATATATAAAACTAAACTACATTGTTCATAAAATAGCCCCCCCCATAAAAATAAAACCTAAACCCTAAAATAAATTACAGTTGTAGGGCATTACAATAAAAAATAAAAAAGTTACAACCCCCATCTACATTAAAGTAACCCCCACCCCCCAAAAAATCTAACTTTTAAAACCTAGCCTAAAAAATAAAATTAAAACTAACAAAGCCTATTCTTAAAAATAAAAAAACACCCGTAAAAACCCTAACTAACCCCAAAGTGTTACTCACATTTGATAGGGACTCCGGCTCCTCTTGGGCCCATCTTCATTCAAGGTCCAGGCGTCGGGTGCTTATCTTCACGGCGGTGAAGGCAGACTTCGGGGGCCTCTTCCGCCGCCTCTGTTCCGCATCTTCTTCAATGGCGGGGCCCATCTTCATACAGGTTGCAGGTGTCGGGGGCCCATCTTTATAGCTTCTTTTCTTTGGCTCTCTTCAGGGAGCCCTCCTCTTTATGGGATCTCTGCGCACAGAAAAAACCCGGAAGTGCGGAACTCCAAAATAAAGGTGTACCACATAATTCTGATTGGATGATTCAAATTTAAATTTAGAAAACTTCTTGCTATTGGCTGATTCAAATTTGCCATTCTTGCTATTGACTGATTTAAAGCGGTAGTCCTATATATTAGGGTTTCGCTCTTCTGGGTTATCAGTGTGTCGGTGGAGATCGCATGAAGAGTAGGGCTCCCCAAAGAGAGCTGAAGAAAAGCGAAACTGCTCCCCCCCCGGCACCTAGAGCCTGGGTGAAGATAGGCCATGCTGTTGAAGAGGCTGTGTAGCAGAGGCGGCAGAAGGGACCACAGAAGTCCCCCTCCATTGCCACAAAGATGGGCCCCTGGCACCTGGAGCCTGGATGAAGATGGGCCCAATGTCAGATCAAGAAGAGCCGGAGTCCCCATCAAATGTAAGTAACATTTTTTGGGTTAGTTAGGGTTTTTTGGGGTGGGTTTTTTATTTTTAAGAATAGACTTTGTAATTTTAAATTTTATTTTGTAGGCTATGTTTTTACAGTTCGATTTTGTTCTTTTGAGGGTGGTAGGTTACTTTAATGTAGGTGGGTTTTTTTTAACATTTTTATTTCTTATGCAAATAAGCTTTGATCCCTTTAGGGAAATGCCCTACAAAAGACCCTTTTAAGGGCTATTGTAATTTATTTTAGAGTTTGGGTTTATGTTTTTTTGGAGGTGTTTTTTATGAGGCATGTAGTTTATTGTTAGGTATAATTATTTTTTATTTTGGATAATTAATATATATATTATTATAACTTAGCGGGATTATTTTAGAGAGGGGTTTAGTTTAGAGGGGGGTTAGGTGTTAGTGTAGTTCTAGTTTGCGTTATGAGGTGGCGGTTTAGGCATTTATATCCTTACCACCCCCCATACCTGTATGCGGGTTGATTGGGTGATTACTCTTAGTATTTTGTAGGCTTTAATCTCCTAACCACCTCCCATACCTGTATGGGGGTGGATTAGGTGAGTATTGATGGTTACAATTTATTAGGCCTTAATCAACTAACCACCCCTCATACCCATATGGGGGTTGATTAGGTGATTATGGATGGTTACCATTTATTAGGCCATAACCAACTATCCACCCCTCTTACCTGTTGGGGTTGATTAAGTGATTATTGATGGTTACCATTTATTAGACCTTAATCAATTAACCACCCCTCATACCAGTTTGGGGGTTGATTAGGTGATTATTGATGGCTACCATTTATTATTAAAATAAAGTATGTTACATATGCACACACACACAAACATATATATATATATATATATATATCAAATATAAAATAGGTGTTTATTATTAACATAAATGTTTAAAAATATTGAATTAAAGGTATTTGGGATATGGAATATGACAAGATGTTGGACTGGGAAGGGTTCAAAGGTGTATATGTATGTGTGTGGATTTGTATTTGTAGATATACATAAGACCCACCATTTGAAAGGCATTTGCCTGTTATTTCAAACGGTGTGTCTTGAGTATGTGAAAGTAAAATACAATTTAATTAAAAAATATACATTTTTATACACCCTTATTCTAGGCCATCAAAAAGACCTAGAAACTCCATGGACCTTTGTTATAAAGCCCATAAGTCCCTCTTTCAAATAAAGCCCATACATGGGTTTTATGCCAGGAGATCACCCTGGTAATAGTGATGACTTGAGCTGCTGTGAATAATTGTCCATTTATTTGAGTTTAGTCTCATGGAAGTCCCTATGTGCAAATCAATGTTATCTAACAGTGGTGCCAAAAACGTTGACTGCTCCCTAAGGTAGACCGTGGTATTGATCTTAGTCGATGCGCACTATTCCATCACTGCGTGCTATTGTTCCCTGTTAGCCAAGTTATTATAACAATTTTTGTTACAATAAAGTGCGACTAACAGGAAATTAAAGTGTTCAATGGCTGTCATCAATAGTGCGTATAGGCTGGTGGTCTACAGTACATTAGGGCTGATTGTGTCTGGGATTAATAGCACGCCTGGGCACAAATTATTTTTAATAGTCTTATTATTTGCGATCTACTAATAGTGCCGGCCAGGCTAATTTGTGACTGTATTACGGCTGCGCTCTTTTCATCGGTGTCTTGCGCTCCATAGTTGCTATGGCTATATAAGGCTCAGTACCCAGCATCCTCCTTCACTACAGCTAGTTATCTTTGTGCGTTATCAATACTATATCTCTGGACTACTAGATTTGACTTTGGCTTTTCCTAAGTAGAGTGTCAGCCAGCAACCTTTATTAATGAAATATTTGGGCCAAAAAGGGGGGTTAAATTTAAATATAACAGGCTTTATTGAGGCCTACACACCCTAGGCCTTAAATATACTCTCTCTGTCTCTGTTCTTGTGCAAAAGTGATTTATTGAAATGTGCTGCAGCTAAACAAATCTTTAAAGTTGCTCCTCAGTCCTCAGATGTACAAAGTACAGTTATTATTTGGTAAATTCCCCCCAGCACCCTTTTTAATGAAAAAATCAAGCCAAAAAGGTGGTTGAATTAAAATATACAAGAGTCTTCCTTGAGTCCTACACACCCTGGGCCTTAAATATATTCTCTCTCTGTCTCTGTTCTTGTGCAAAAAAACATTTATTGAAATGTGCGGCAACAAAAAAAGAAAACCTTTAATATTGCACCCCAGATGCACAAAGTACAGTTATTAGTTGTTAAGTGTCACCCAGTACCCTTTATTAAAGAAAAATTCAGGCCAAAAAGGGTGGTTAAATTAAAATATAACAGGCTTCTTTGAGGCCTACACACCATGGGCCTTAAATATATTCTCTCTGTCTTTGTGATTGTTCAACATTTCATTTACTAAAATGTGCTGCAGATATAAAATTATTTACTGTTGCTCCCCAGATGCACAAAGTACAGTTAGAGGTTGTGAAGAGTCAAACAGCACCCTTTATTAATTCCAATTTCAGATCACAAAGTGTTGGTAAATATACAGCAAAAGTTAGTTAAAGCCTCACAGAAGTGTTTTGGCTATAGCTTTGTACTGGTGGTAACTGCTAATGTGGGAAATCATTAACCCTATGTACTATTTATGTGACAAAAACCAGAACACCTTGATTTTTCTTAATATTTAGAGCATGCTACATGCACAATGTTCTTAAATCTGGCATAAGTAGACAGGGTCCAGGCAACCCCGTAATAGAATGATACCCAGAGGTAGGCTAACCATAATTTTTAGAGGTGAAACTGGGACCACCAGTGGGGGTGTGGTCAGGGGCGGGGTCAAGGGGGGCATTGTCAAGGAGGCATGGCGATTGCCGACTGAACTAATTTTACAGTTAGAGATAAATACATTCCAACTTGTTATATAATAAACACAAGGCATGGGCAAATGGGTAAACCTTTTCAGATACACATGTGAAAAAAAACAATCCCTTCAAGACATTAAAATGAGAACAGGGAGGCAAACTAAAATAATGTGACAAATACCCACAATGATAACAGACAGCGTATCATTTTTCACCTTATGAGTAAAGTAGACGTTTATTACAAGTTACTGAACTAGAGTGATAACTGTCATCTGTATTTCAGTTACCACCCCCACCCCTCTTATTAAAAGTAGTAACGCATTAACAGATGCACGGGTACAAGTAACCCCTTAAGGACGCAGCTGCAGTTTGCTCAATTGTTTCATGATGGAATAATTTCGTCATTGGTCCTTAAGAGGTTAAAGGAGCTATGCAATCAACACAATAGGGAGCAGCTTGATATACCATAGGGAACATGGGTAGTTATTAGTGCGTCCAAAGCAAACTACTCTGCCAGCGGCACGGTCAAGACGGGTGGACAAGCGTAGACAACACAGTTACTGTACATTGCTAGTAACATTTGTAACCTCAGCAAGGTATCCTTACCATCAAGTCTTGCAGCACAGACGCATCAGAGGCAGACAGGAGACAGCATGGACACAGCCGATCACTGACACAGACTGCGCACAGTTAGAATTAAAACAAAAACAGCTTTTGCATTGCCGGTATTTTACTAATTCTGGCACCGGCTGGGTGGCAAACCTACGGCTGGGACAGAATGAACAATCGGGTGGGACACCGGGACAGCGCCTCCAAACAGGGACAATCCCAGTCAAACTGGGACTTCTAGTAAGCCTACCCAGAGGCCCCTATTTATATTAGTATAACCACTTCTTCTTTTAACTAAAGTGTTTAGAATACAGACACAGAATTGTTTACAACCTTCTTTATTAAAATATACATTTTGTGCACATATTGAATTCTTACATGTCATGATATATGCATAAAATAATGGTTTAATTTGAAGCTGCTTGGTGTGCTGAAGACAATAACAGTTAATATTTGTGAGTTTCTCACCGAAAAAATAACCTTCAGTAGGTCGTAAATGTGAGTAGCATCTGAAAAGCTCAGCACAGAAGTGGAAATGGCTCAGATGTTAAGAAGTTAAACCATCTTGCCCTCCTGAAAATATATTTTAACCTGTTTTGGGCAGCATCTCATGGCTGTTTGCAAAATGTTTTCATTGTTAAGGTTTAAGTTTATACTCTATTTATGTATGGAATTATTTTTTGGCTGGTCAATTAAATGTAAACTATATAATTATACAAAACTATATAAAATTGTTAATAACATACATTAAACCCTTTGAAGCCCTACTAGGCAGGCCTATTTTGTTACTTTTTATTTTCTATTTAAAAATGTTTTGCTTGTTCATTTGGTGACTTTTCTAATTTATGGGAATAGAGAATTTTACTTTCTATATAAAAAGCTGTCAATATAGTTTTGTTTTAAATAAAACACGCATGTAATATATTATGGACCACTAGAGGGCATATTAGCTACAGTAAGGAAACAAAAAAAATCTATAAACATGAAAAATCTAGACTGTAGTTTCACTATAGCATCATTTTTATCCAAATATGTTTGTATTCATTCAATATCGTTATTCTATTTTCTACATATCTATTCCCTACTTATGCCTTCAACCATGAGCCTAGGTACCCCTGAAAAATCTGGGGGGATAGCAGTTTTACTGGCAGGGTATTCTTATTCAGTAAACTTCGCAAATTTGATATATATATATATATATATATATATATATATATATACTGTATATATGTGTGTGTGTGTGTGTGTGTGTGTGTCCAATTTCTCACACAAAAGGGTAACAGGAGATACCAGGAAGTACAGCTGGTAACAAGTATTTGAATCTTTCAAATACATGTATATAAATGTATATAAATGAATTCTACTAAAGTTAAATATAAAAATACATAAATTTGTTGCTAATTAGACTACTGAAGATCTACAGTATATACTGTTTATTAATCTACCGGAAATCTATATTTTTGTTTATTAGTCTACTGGAGATCTATATACTGATCCCCATCAATCAAAATGTTGACATCACTGGGTTTGAACTATGCATACAGTATGCAATGAATAGGCTAAAAAGGCTTACTGCAGTATGTAGTTTGTGACTAGATATTATAGCCAAATAGAGGTAAATGGGGAGTTTTGCATCTTTGAAAATCAGAAAAGACAAACATGGTAGTTGTGGTTAAAACTGAATTTATCTTGGCTTTCAATTAACTTATTAAATGTATGCTCCTTGTAAAACAAAATTTAACATATTACTTTTGTGTCCCTTTTTAAGGTATTGGCTGTACACACATCAGTGGCGGACCTAATGCACAAAGGGCCTTGGTGCAAGATATTTTTGGGCCCCCAAAACAAAAATAAAAAATGAGTTATGACTAAAGGTAAAATGACTGCAGGCATTAGTAAAAAATGTGTAGTTTAAAGATGCAACATATTACAACACATAGCATGGTAGAAACAGTGATTTTTGTTTTATATATATATATATATATATATATATATATATATATATATATATATATATATATATATATATATATATATATATATATATATATATATATATATATATAAATAAATAAAACAGAGAAAGTCCAGCACTCACTTACAAGCTCTCAGCTAAGATTAAATGCTAAAATGGAAGGGGTAGTTACTGCATCTGGACAAATGGGACAAGCCCAGGTACCACGTCAAGGTCCCTTTCAAAACCTGGGTCCCTAAACCAGCCAAACAATGCATGCTCTCAATCAAACAAACTGGGAACAAGTGAAAGGTACACAGGCTTATGTAATCACCCTAGACACAAAACCCGGAAATGGAATGCACTCTCAGACTAGACTGGGTGCACATCCCAAGACCCTGCAACATGCTCAACCCTGGGTGCTCAATGGCACTCACAGGAAGCTGTGCTGTCCCCAGAGTCACAGGCAGTTAAACCCAGACAGGTCTGGGTGCAAGACCTAGTTTTAATTATTATTTATAAAATATTTTACCAGGAAGGATACATTGAGATTTCTCTCGTTTTCAAGCATGTCCTTGGTCCACAAAACATTGCATTGATACAATATGGTACAATAAATCATAAAAACAATATTAATACATAACATATGCAGAATTTAACATAGAACAGGTAGGCAATATATAATCAACCATGACAGGTGCATTCTGTTTTGAGATATGTAGAGTGAAAGTGTGTGGGAGGTCGTTCCATAATAACACTAACTTCTAAGTTTTGGGTACATAAATATAATTATACATCTTTATTTTGAAACCAATGCAAATACAAAATTGAGACACACTGTTGCAAAAACTGTGCTTTTGAGCCATAAGACATGTAACAACTTCCAGCTGTGTGCAACCAAAACAAACTGTTATATTTTTGCAAATTGGTTTGTAGTCTCATATGTATCGTTGCCACAACCTAGTTTTCTACAGGAATCAAATTGTTGCAAAGTTCTTACCGGTAACACTCTAATATCAGGGTACAAGTAGAGTGTTGACTGTGTATGTTTTTTCGGCTGAGTGAGTTTTACACATACATATTTGGGTATTATATTTTCTCCTTTGTAGGTAAATATACTTTCAAATAACCTCCAAAAGCTTTCAGTGTTCCAGTATATTATATTGTATCATGGGTAAATGACATGAGCATGTATATTGGTGGTCTTGAGCTAACTTTATGCAGCGGTGAAAACATCAACCCAGGTTACTCACGGTTATCCGGCCCCACTCTGCGGGTAGTTAGAAAGTGTCCAGGCACTCCTCCTTCTCACCAGACAGCCGTTATCCAGTATAGAACTAGTAGCTTAAAAGATCTCCGCGGTGTATCTCACACACCAAAAAGGATCCAATCTTACCACAATTGCGAAGAAATAAGCATTCACAGACCGAGCTAAATCAACACTGTGTATTTATTACATCGAAAAAACAAAGGTTCCACCACTCCACACACATAAGCTACATCCTACATAGGATGTAGCTTATGTGTGTGGAGTGGTGGAACCTTTGTTTTTTCGATGTAATAAATACACAGTGTTGATTTAGCTCGGTCTGTGAATGCTTATTTCTTCGCAATTGTGGTAAGATCAAATACAAAATTGGCTCTATAGTGTGGGTCACACTGTTTTTGTGCAGGAATGGGCTGCCTGCTGGAGGAGCTCTATATAAAGCATACAAATCCCTGTGATGGAAGACACATTCATGAGTTCAATGACTATGACAGTTATTGGAATGATTTCCTCAAACAGAATAAAACAATTGAGCAGATATTAACCCTGTACCTGGATAACGCTGCATCCCAGGCTTATCATAATACATACAGTATGTGCATAGGGCAGTTGCCTAGATGACATTTTTTAACGTTCAGTTGTACTAGAAACAAAGGCCCTGCTATGGTAAAACTTATAGTTGCTTTAGTTTCTAAGTTATGTGAATGACAAAGTTAATGCAGGGTTGTTTTACTTACCAGGTTGAATCTAAAGAGTTTCCCGCTGACCTCATAGATGTGGTGGGCAGGTATCTCTAAAGCCTTGTAGAGTTACAGAAATGACAGGTAGGAGAACAGGATGACCCGCAGAATTTGGTGATTGATCAGTGCAATTGTTGGGAGCAGTATGGGGAGCTTACGTGCACGGCAGCACACACCACCTCGCCCACCCAATCACTGGCTGTCTCTAAATCCTCTGTGCTCACCTTCAGATTATCACTTGCAAAGCTTAGCGATAGATCCCGGACCCACAACATTCTGTCCACAGTCCACTTACATTTTAGCATGGAACAATCATGTAATTTACATGATTAATGCTGCATGCTAAAATAAAATGATTTATTTATGTAAGATGCTACTGTTTTAATAAATATGACAGCAGGCAAAGCTCCTCTCCCTGGGGAGTCAATGTGGGTCCCCCAGCACTCAGGCCCTGGTGCAGTGGCACCTGCTGTACCTGCAGTTGTTCCGCCCCTGACTCACATTGAAGTTTGTAATAATCCAAAGCACTCATTATCTTGCAGCCCACCATTTCAGCACTTCACTTAAAACATGACATTCCCTCTTTGTAACATATACATCTTTAATGTTTGTTTTAAAAAAAGTTAATAATAAAAAAAGTTTAAGGAACTTTCATTTGATAAATGTGCAAGTGTCTTACAAATCAGGTATACACAGTTGACAATCCTTGGATAGAAGCACTAAAATTCCACTATGCCAATTTTGCATTAATCAGATAATGGGCAGTATAAGATTTTGTGAAAAATGCGCAACAATTTACTAAGTAATTCCCCAATATACTCACTGGCCACTTTATTAGTTACACCTTGCTAGTACCTGGTTGGATTCCCTTTTGCCTTCAGAACTTCCTAAATTCTTCGTGGCATAAATTCAACAAGGTGTTGGAAACATTCCTCAGAGATGTTGGTCCATATTGACATGATAGCATCATGCAGATGCTGCAGATTTGTCGGCTGCACATCCATGATGTGAATCTACTATCCCACCAAATCCCAATGGTGCTCTATTGGATTGAGATATGGTGACTGTGAGGGCCATTGGAGTACAGTGAACTCATTGTCATGTTCAAGAAACCAGTTTGAGATGATTTGAGCTTTGTGACATGGTGCATTATCCTGCTGGAAGTAGCCATCAGAAGATGGGTACACTGTAGTCATAAAGGGATGGATATGGTCAGCAACAATACTCAGGTAGGCCGTGGCATTTAAATGATGCTCAATTGGTACTAAGGGGCCCAAAATGTGCCAAGGAAATATCCCCCACACTATTAAACCTCCACCTCCAGCCTGAAATGTTGATAGAAGGCAGGATGGATCAATGCTTTCATGTTGTTTATGCCAAATGCTGACCATACCATCTGAATGGCGCAGCTGAAATCGAGACTCATCAGACCAGGCAACGTTTTTCCAATCTTCTGTTGTCCAATTTTGGTGAGCCTATGCAAATGTTTACTGTTCTTAGCTGACAGGAGTGGAACCTGGTGTAGTTTTCTGCTGCTGTAGCCCATCTGCTTTAAGGTTCGACGAGTTGTGCATTTAGAGATGGTATTCTGCATACCTTGGTTGTAACGAGTGGTTATTTGATTTACTGTTGTGTTTCTATCATCTCAAACCAGTCTGCCCATTCTCCTCTGACCTCTGACATCAGCAAGGCATTTTTCCGCTCACTGGATATTTTCTTTTTTTCAGCCCCAGTAGCTGTCCATTTCTTAGAGGCAGGACACCAAATAAACCTGTTACATTTTCAAATAATTGAAAGAGTTAATACCCCTAGGAGAGGAGGCGATAGGGAGCTCTTTATTAAACAACCTGAGGTGTTCTGAATATTTAAGCTGGACACAATGGAAGCCAAAGGGATGAATAGGGAAATAAATTGGTCAGCTTTTTTGTTTTTAATTTACAATTTTTTGTGTATATATGGATAAATAGTATCAACTTGGCTAGCTATACTAGATGCTGTGTTGATTATTGTGATGCTTTGCAGCTTTGTTTTTAAATTGTAGTTTTTGAGTGTGATTTTGATGCATAATACTGCTGCAATCCTCTGCTGGCCCCTGATGTCTTAAAGGAGAAAGCATGGATAATTAAGATGAATTGTTTGATTGTTTGGGCTATATATTATATATTATAGCAGAGGAAGTGATTTAGTAACACATGATTAAGGGGAAAAATTATGTATTTCTGTCTGTATCCCCACCTATGAATTAATAAAGGGATTTTATTCTATTTGGAAACAATTATTAACTAGATGGGTACACTCTAGTCAGGGCCAGCCCTAGCCATTGCGGGGCCCAAGGCAGGATGACAAAATGGGGCCCCTTGTCTCCCCCCGCCCCATCCCCACCCACAGTCGCACCCACCCCAAACCCCGCCCCCACAATTTTAAAAATGAAAAATGGGAGAAAAACTATTTAAAGTGACAGTATACACCAATTTTCATATAACTGCATGTAATAGACACGTTTTTAAAGAAGAATATGCACAGATACTGATATAAAAATCCAGTATAAAACCTTTTAAAAACTTACTTAGAAGTTCCCAGTTTAGCTCTGTTGATGAGGTTAGGCTGGGACACCCAATGAAAGGGTTAATGTGAATAAGAAGAATAGGAGCGTCTAAGGAGACAGAAAATCCTACTGCTACTCAGTTAATCCCCTCTGGAAAAGTACATATTAATGCAGAAAACAGAAGAGGCAGCGCTCATCAAGCACGGATATAAATAAGGAGAGATGCACAGTATGTAAAAAGTAAAAAATCTATACACACTTTAATGATGCTAATAAATGATACACACTGCATTCATGCCAATATAAAACTTCACGGACGTCTCCCTTAGCAAGCCACAATAAATGAATATACAGTATATATATATATATATATATATATATATATATCAGAATACGTGAATATGATATAAAGCAGGATCAAACAACTGGGTGTAAAATGAAAGGGTCTGGGAAAGCGGGAATAGGCAGACCCCCCCCCCCCCCCCGCTCTCCTACATATGAAAAGACCCGTTACACAACCAGCAGTCTGTAGACATCAGTATACATCTAAAACATTGGAGCTTGGTTAGGAGTCTGAAAATCAGCACAATGTTATTGAACAATAAGCAAAACTATAGATTTTTACAAAAACACTCCCAGATGGGCTATATAAATGGATAATTTACTAAACATTTATGCAAAGCAAAATCTTGTGTTAATGGATTAACAAATGTGGTGCACTATAACATTGTATATATTACAATATACCGTTTGTGCTATTGGGACACCAATATTTCTATATATAATGAAGAATTATGCTGACAATAAGGGACAGTTGAGTTAAACTGGGCCTTATTTTTATGTTTTTTTTATGATGATAACAAGGATATTACAGTGACATAAACCGCAAGTTGCAACCCAAATAGACAGTCATACATACTATGTTAGAGAGGCCATGACAATTCTTTTATTAAAAAGATGTAAAGATGCAATTAAAGCGTATACAATTACAAGCATATTAAATACACTTCTAAGCCTTTTAATACTTAGGTTACATGAAAAACTTCAGTTTGATATTACATTTTAATTAGCACAAAGGACTACACTTGGACAATAAAATATATAGATAAAGATAACAGTTTGAAGGCTACCTGACAGTCAAATTGTAGGAGCAGGAGGCCATAAATCTCAAAGCCAAGTATTTTTGGAAAATGTTAAAGTTGCATTATATATAAGAAATGCATTATTATCAATACAGGAACAAGACATTGGGGCAAAACATGAAAGTACTGCACTAATTAATTGGAGTGTTCCTGCTGATATGCAATTGTTTAAGATACTGATAGAGGAAAAAGTAATTTTACCTCAAATTATGCACCATCCTTATGAAGCCTCATACTTTGTGCAAGCAAACTGTGTAAAACTGTTTTCTTTCTTTAATGCTTTTTTTTATTCACAGCTTGATAAAGGAAAAAAAAATCTTTTGCGCAATATGTCAAGAATTGTGTTCTTAGGTCACTCTGCCTAATGCCTTCCGCAATCCTATTCTCACTCTCACAGCACCCCTCTCCCTCACACACAGCCCCTTCCTCACCCTCTGAGCCCCCTTCTTTCTCACACACAGCCCCCTTCTCACTCTCAGCCCCCCTCTTCCTCACATGCAGCCCCCTCCTCACTCTCAGACCCCCTCTTCCTCACACAGAGCCCCCTCCTCACCCTCTCAGACCCCCTCTTCCTCACACACAGCCCCCTTCTCACTCTCTCTGTCCCCCTCTTACTCACACACAGCCCCCTCCTTACTCTCTTACCCCCTCTTCCTCACACACAGTCCCCTCCTCACTCTCTCAGACCCCCTCTTCCTCACACACAGCCCCCTCCTCACTCTCAGCCCCCTCTTCCTCAGACAGAGCCCCCTCCTCACCCTCTCAGCCCCCTCTTCCCCACACAGAGACCCTTCCTCACCCTCTCAGACCCCCTCTTCCTCACACACAGCCCACCTCTTATTCACACACAGCCCCCTCCTCACTCTCTGACCCCCTCTTCCTCACACATAGCCGCCTCCTCACTCTCTCAGACCCCCTCTTCCTCACACACAGCCCCCTCCTCACTCTCTCCCTCTTCCACACACACAGCCCCCTCCTCACTCTCTAAGACCCCCTCTTCCTCACACACAGCACCCTCCTCACTTTCTCATACCCCCTCTTCCTCACACACATTTCTCCCCTGGCTGGCAAAATTGACTGTAGAATATTTTTTTTTTTCAATTCAATTAAGAAACAATTTTTAACCCCTTCATAGCCAAATAGACAACAAAAATTTGATACCTACACCTTTAGAGCACTCTGACTTTATATTTTCAATGTACAGGGAAAAATAAAAAAAACATCCAAACAAATATTTTATAAATATTGAATATTTTCAATTAATTATATGTTGGGTTAACAGGCAGTTTAAAATCTCAGTTCCTCAGAGTTTTATTTGATTTGAAAGTACCCCCAAAAACACCAATAACAAAAAAAAAAATAATAATAAAAGGGAAAAAAAAAAGGAAAATAAATTTAAAAAAAAATAACAAATATTTTAGGTATTACAAATGGATAGTTTACATGATTAGCTAGCATTATTTTTAATACCTATCGATTTGTAATATATATTATTATGCATTCATTGCATTGCAATTTGCAAATTAAAGCCTATCAATTGACAATCATTGGCAGGTCAGAGTGGAGACGTCAGAGCCGATATAGTACATTTTATATACAGGCAAGACCGTGTGTACTAGTAGGAGGGAAAATAGGAAAAGCTTATTATATAGAGTAGTAGTTGAAGTTCTACTTATATCTGACTTAGCTCGCTCCTCTGCTTAGTGCTTACCAATCAACTGCAAACTGCCAAGGCCCAGCCAGCCCCTGTCTAGTCCTCGATCGGTGAGGTCCTGCACACTCCCACTCTCTCTGTCTCTGACTGCTGCTGCGACTCCCACTCTCTCTGTGCGCCTGCACTGACAGGTCTGACTCACGTGGGCTGTGACAGAACCGTCCACTCACTGCTTCCGGTGCTCCGCCTTCTCCCCTCTCACCACCAGTCACAACCCTCCTAGCCTTGCAGGAGCTGAATGATTGGAGAATAATAGTGTTTATCCTCCAATCATTCAGATTGTAGCATGATGCATAAGTGCCTGGCTACAAATTGCGACATACTAATTAAAATGGCACCAAATTTTTTTTTTAAATGGCAGAAGAAAAAAAAATAAAAAAAATGAATACAAATTTTTTTGTTTCAACTGGCGGGGCCCCCCTGACCGCAAGGCCCTAGGTGGATGCTTCGCTTGCCTTGCCATGGACACCAACAATTCTCAGGTAGGTTGTGGCGTTTAAACAATGCTCAATTGGTACTAAGGAGCCCAAAGAAAATATCCCCCACACCATTACACCACCACCAGCCTGAACCTTTGATACAAGGCAGGATGGATCCATGCTTTCATGTTGTTTATGCCAAATTCTTACCCTACCATCTGAATGTCACAGCTGAAATCGAGACTCATCAGACCAGGCAACATTTTTCCAATCTTCTACTGTCCAATTTTGGTGAGCCTGTGCGAATTATCCACAGACCAGCAACACCGTACCCCACAATAGCAGTGGAACAACACATGGAGACAGAGGTGTGTTAAATAATAGCACCGGAGACACTAAACCCAAATTTTTTCTTTCATGATTCAGATAGAGCATGCAATTTTGCTATCTTTATTTGAAAAAGAAGGCATCTAAGCTAAGTAAACAGCAAATGTTTGGTTCAGAACCATGGATAGCACTTGTTTATTGGTTCTGTCCAATCAGCAAGGACAACCCAGGTTGTTCACCAAATATGGGTCGGCCGGCATCTAAACTTACATTCTTGCTTTTCAAATAAACATACCAAGAGAATGAAGAAAATTTGATAATAGGAGAAAATTAGAAAGTTTCTTAAAATTGCATGCTCTATCTGAATCACAAAAGAAAAAATGTGGGTTCAGTGTCCCTTTAATTCTACAAGACCGAGACAGTCACATACAGGAAAGGTATTATAAGACCTCCCGGTATTGAATTCATGTTTCCCTTATACCCGAAAAGTGGGAGTTCTGACTGCCCAAAATTGCCAGAACTGGTGTTAGGGATATTCTTACCGTTTCTTACTCTTACCTTTCAAGTTTCAGCGCACGGACATATTGTATCGGACTGCCTTATTTCCTATTGTAACATTTGTTGCTACTTGTTTTTATGATTAGCTACAAATCACTACAATTTTGATTTATAGCAGTAGATATTATAATATTTTTAGTCATTTTGTGGTATGAATATTTTGGAGCTAATTTCACTCTTAATTTAGCAGCAGTGTACAGGGAGTGCAGAATTATTAGGCAAATGAGTATTTTGACCACATCATCCTCTTTATGCATGTTGTCTTACTCCAAGCTGTATAGGCTTGAAAGCCTACTACCAATTAAGCATATTAGGTGATGTGCATCTCTGTAATGAGAAGGGGTGTGGTCTAATGACATCAACACCCTATATCAGGTGTGCATAATTATTAGGCAACTTCCTTTCCTTTGGCAAAATGGGTCAAAAGAAGGACTTGACAGGCTCAGAAAAGTAAAAAATAGTGACATATCTTGCAGAGGGATGCAGCACTCTTAAAATTGCAAAGCTTCTGAAGCGTGATCATCGAACATTTAAGCGTTTCATTCAAAATAGTCAACAGGGTCGCAAGAAGCGTGTGGAAAAACCAAGGCGCAAAATAACTGCCCATGAACTGAGAAAAGTCAAGCGTGCAGCTGCCAAGATGCCACTTGCCACCAGTTTGGCCATATTTCAGAGCTGCAACATCACTGGAGTGCCCAAAAGCACAAGGTGTGCAATACTCAGAGACATGGCCAAGGTAAGAAAGGTTGAAAGACGACCACCACTGAACAAGACACACAAGCTGAAACGTCAAGACTGGGCCAAGAAATATCTCAAGACTGATTTTTCTAAGGTTTTATGGACTGATGAAATGAGAGTGAGTCTTGATGGGCCAGATGGATGGGCCCGTGGCTGGATTGGTAAAGGGCAGAGAGCTCCAGTCCGACTCAGACGCCAGCAAGGTGGAGGTGGAGTACTGGTTTGGGCTGGTATCATCAAAGATGAGCTTGTGGGGTCTTTTCGGGTTGAGGATGGAGTCAAGCTCAACTCCCAGTCCTACTGCCAGTTTCTGGAAGAAACCTTCTTCAAGCAGTGGTACAGGAAGAAGTCTGCATCCTTCAAGAAAAACATGATTTTCATGCAGGACAATGCTCCATCACACGCGTCCAAGTACTCCACAGCGTGGCTGGCAAGAAAGGGTATAAAAGAAGAAAATCTAATGACATGGCCTCCTTGTTCACCTGATCTGAACCCCATTGAGAACCTGTGGTCCATCATCAAATGTGAGATTTACAAGGAGGGAAAACAGTACACCTCTCTGAACAGTGTCTGGGAGGCTGTGGTTGCTGCTGCACGCAATGTTGATGGTGAACAGATCAAAACACTGACAGAATCCATGGATGGCAGGCTTTTGAGTGTCCTTGGTCACTGATTTGTTTTTGTTTTGTTTTTGAATGTCAGAAATGTATATTTGTGAATGTTGAGATGTTATATTGGTTTCACTGGTAAAAATAAATAATTGAAATGGGTATATATTTGTTTTTTGTTAAGTTGCCTAATAATTATGCACAGTAATAGTCACCTGCACACACAGATATCCCCCTAAAATAGCTATAACTAAAAACAAACTAAAAACTACTTCCAAAACTATTCAGCTTTGATATTAATGAGTTTTTTGGGTTCATTGAGAACATGGTTGTTGTTCAATAATAAAATTAATCCTCAAAAATACAACTTGCCTAATAATTCTGCACTCCCTGTATAGCGATTTTTAGATAACCTTTTTAGAGTGATTTTAGATTACTAATATTTAGTATTGTGTGACCGGTCACTGACATTTTAAATAGTAACCAGTATATGGCATTTTATTTACCTATTGAACACTTGTTAATTTAATTAAACATATTGATTTTTATTGTGGTTGTGGTATTCTTTAAGCTTTTTAACGCTGACCATATCCTCCTTTCTTTATCGTTATATTTTATACAGTTTTTGGGGAAAACTGTTAACTGGTACAGCCTAGTCACCACTGGGGTAGCGCTGTGGGACTCTTGTTTATTTTGTCCTGTGCGAATTGTAGCCTTAGTTTCCTGTGGCACCCGGTGTGTTCTTCTGCTGCTGTAGCCCATCTGCTTCAAGGTTCGATGTGTTGTGCATTCAAGATTGTATTCTGCATACCTTGGTTGTAACGAGTGGTTATTTGACTTATTGTTGCATTTCTATCATCTTTAACCAGTCTGCCCATTCCCCTCTGACATCAACAAGGCATTTTCATCCACACAACTGGCGCTCACTGGATAATTTCTCTTTTTCGGACCATTCTCTGTAAACCCTAGAGATGTTTGTGCATGAAAAGCCCAGTAGATCAGCAGTTTTTTAAATACTCAGACCAGCCCGTCTGGCACCAGCAACCATGCCACGTTCAAAGTCACTTAAATCCCCTTTCTTTCCCATTCTGATGCTCGGTTTGAACTTGAGAAATTCGTCTTCACCACGTCTAGATGCTTAAATGCATTGAGTTGCTGACATGTGATTAGCTGATTAGCAATTTGTGAGTGTGTGTGTGTGTATATATATATATATATATATATATATATATATTTAATTATTTGTGTTTTAAGTCCTCGACTAGGCCAGCCGAAGGAATCTTATCTCATGGTGCCGTTGAGGTTATATCGGATGTACAAAGAGAGCGAGGAAAAGCGGAGTTAACAGATATTGGAATAACAAAAAGCAGTAAGAGGCACAGACAAACGGATTCGCAAGCCAAAACAGCATGACTTTTCCATCTTCAAGTGATTGGATTTGATACGGCGGAGGCAAGAAGACGGATGAGATAAGTTCATTTTGCACTGTAACAATAGGGTCCCTTGGGTGAGGAATATACCTCAGTAGGTTGTACCTGTCTGTGAGGATATAATGGAAACACCCTAACAAATATATATATAAATGTATCTTCCTACCACTCAGTCTCACACCCCACTGCGGGTCATATCATGTATGATAAACCCTGGTTTGCTCATTGAACTGAGGGTGACCTGGATTGGGTCATTTAAATGTGGAATAGTACTGCGAGCAGTACTTACACACAATAAGTTAACAAGACAATTAAACTGGGGAAGGAAGGAAGCAGTGTTTTATAAAACCCAGCCAATTAGAATACACTGGGGAAACCTAGTGTAAGAAACACATAACTTCATTAGGCACTAATATCATGATTTACTTATGCCTGATACAGAATATTTACAGAAATGTAATATTGTGTCTTCATATGCCTTAGAAAAAAGAAAATACCCAGGAGCGCTAACAAAAAGCTGGAGTGTAACTGTATTGGATAGTATATAAAAAACAGGACCAAATAAAACTCTAAAATAATATATTTATTACAGAGAGAATGGAACCTGACAACTAACATAAAGCAGCAAGATATAATATAATATTAAAATAAATTATTATTTATTAATATCAGGTAGAGAGAATTGAAAAAGATGTAACTGCGGACAAACGCAGAAGATTAATCACAGATGTCTATTTAAACAGTACAAATGTTATCAATAAACTCAACAATAAAAACTAACAAACTAATATTCAAAATATATAATAAATGCAATGACACAAAAACACAATTAAGGTCGACCTTAAAAGTAATCCAAAAAACAATTCAGAAAACAATTCATAAAAAACAATTCATAAAAACTTTTCATAAAAAACATTTCATAAAAGAAACCGCTTCATATAGCTTAGCGGTGCAATCAAGGTGAATGTGGGTGCAAATGCAAAGATAGTACTAAACAAATTAATAACATAGAAAAAACAGATACTGGATTAAAAAAAAACTGATAACATATCCCCTGATAACATATACGCAAGGACAGAGTGTTACAAAGTCAGTATGAGTCCAGTGTCCGTAAACAGGAGCGTAATCCTCAACACTGTTTGTGAATAATGATGTTCGTTGAGATTTCTTAGATGTATGTAAATTCCTCAGTTTTAGACTGCTCTGATCTGCATAGAGGTTCTGCACAATGGAAACCAGCTGATGTCCCGTATATGTCCGTCCATTTATGCAAAACTAGACTGAATATCCAAAACAAGGTGCAAAAAACACCTTGCTAACAAAGTCTCTGAGAATGCAAGAAAGTACCACAATAAATAAAAGCATGTGTCTCTAACCGCTAACTAACTGAATACACACTGCTCAGTCCAGCTGATATACAACCAGCCAGAAGAGCCAGAGGTGCCATAGCCTGAATTCAGTAGCAGCCAAACTTCGAGAACACTATGCTCAGTATTACAACAGGTGTGCTCCGTTAAGGAGATCACATGAGCAACGCGTTTCAAAATAATCTTTTTCAAGCTCTTACCGGAGCATTCTCTTCCAGAAAATTTAAACCTATACCTCAGTCCTAATTGGTTAGTATAGAGACCCATCAGACTAATGGTAGCGGTGTGGGTGTAGCCGCAATTCCATTCTCGGAGTAATAAACATTTGTTTTGTAAACTGTAAAACCTATCTCATCAGAGTGTCTGACATGCAAATCGGGACCTTTCCTCTTAAAATGGGACCTTAATTACATGTTATACTGACTACCTTCAATCACAAAAAATGTATACATTTTTTCCTCGGGGATATAAAATAAAACTGTCAGCATAAAGCGCTACATAATGTTAATACCCGAAATATCAAACCAATAATTTCGAACCATAATATCAATGTGAGTATCTACACTAGTGAGCAATGAGCGCTAGTATAATATGCCTTTCAACATATATATTTTATAAAAACCAATTACCCTCAAATTAATATTATTTAAAACTCATAACTTATACCATGTATTTCTATGCGTTCAAATGTCGCTACAGAGAAAGCCATAAAAAACATTTTCGTAACGAATACATAATTAATAAATAATGGAAAATATAAAAGAATCCATAAAATATTTGAAAAAACGAAATGAATTTCTTCCATACTCCTTAATTTTAATGGTATATAAGATATTTATTAATATTGATCCATATTATTTTGGGATCATTTCTATTAAAAAACATATGTGGGGATTCCATATAAGATTCAGTAGTGTAAAATTAATAAATATGCAAAAACTCTTATTTATAAAATTCCTTTTAAAAAATTAAAAGTTAAAAATTTCAAAATTAATTAAAAATCAAAGGGAAAATTCCTTTAAAAATCCCTTAAAATCACAAGAAACAACCTAAATCAAACTCAAGATTCAGACCACTCGGAGTTAGTGTCTTGAGTTCAAAAATCCATTTAGCTTCCAATTTGAGGAGTTCATTTTGTACATTACACCCTCTCCAGTTCGGTTTTACTTGATCTATTATAGTGTATGTGAGATTTTTAGTATTTCCATTATTACATTTTTTGAAATGTCTAGGGATAGGAAGATCTTTATTTCTCTTGAGATTCATGTTCGCTATTGAATTGATATGTTCTCTAATCCTATCACGTGCAGGCCTAGTCGATTCGCCAATGTACTGAATACCACAAGAACACTCCAAAAGGTAAACAACATTAGAATTGGTACACCTATACAGATTCTTAATCTTATAAACCTTTTTTGTATCTGTTGACTTAAACTCTCTGCTTTTTCTCGAATGCTTACAGGCCTTGCAGCTAAGGCACGGAAAAAAGCCCGTAATGTTGTTACCCTTTAGATCTCTATCTTTGGGAGTACTCTTTCTCTTAAGGTTGGTTGGCACTAAATAGTTTCTTAAATTCTTATACTTTCTATCCTATATTATAAAAGGCCAAATGTTTGTCTGAAGCCGTCATGCGCAGTAGAGACAAACACTTGGCCTTAGAAAGCGCACAGCTGATCACACGCGCACCTCTGCAATAGTGATGTCGCAAACTTAAAATTTTCGGTTCGCGAACGCCGGACTCGAACTTCCGGTATTGTTCGCGAACCTGCGAACCACCATTGAATTCAATAGGCAGGCGAACTTTAAAACCTACAAGGACTCTTTCTGGCCACAATAGTGATGGAAAAGTTGTTTCAAGGGTACTAACACCTGGACTGTCGCATGCTGGAGGGGGATCCCTGGCAAAATTCCCATGGAAAATTACATAGTTTATGCAGAGTCTGCTTTTAAGCCATAATGGGCCTAAATCAACTAACATTCCCAAAGTGGCTGTCTCAAAACATCCCGGACAGAAGATAGATTGATAGATAGGATAGATAGATATACATAGATTGATAGTTAGATAGAATCGATAGAAGAGAAATAGATAGATTTGTTAGATATATAATTACCCTAATAAAGTCTAATAATTAAACATGCGTTCTTGGACCCAACTAGCTTGTGTTAATTAGTACTTTTCTTAGCACTTTAATCCCTGTTCCCCCCCCCTATCGGGGGTGTTCTATATGGCCTGCCTGATTACCCTGAAAAAATATAATAATAAGACATGCGGTCTGGTACCTATTTTAACTAGGTTGTGTTTTAAGTACTACCATTCTTAGCACTTTAATCTCTGTAACTCCCCCTATTTGGTGAGGTCTATACGGCCTGGATGATTACCCATACAAAATATAATAATAAGACATCTGCTCTTGGTCTGCGACCCATGGTAACTATGTTGTGTTAATTAGTAATGTCTTTCGCATTTTAATAGCTGTTACTCATACTCACCCTATCGGTGGAGGTCTATATGGCCTGCATGATTACCCTTACAAAATATAATAACCAAACATATGCTCTGGGACCCATGGTAAGTAGGTTGTGTTAAGTAATACTGTTCTTTGCAGTTTAATACCTGTTACAACACCAAATGGTGGCAGGTCTATCTGGCCTTCATGATTAGCTGCACCCAAACCCAAATAAAAAAGCCGAGTGGTCTTAGACTAATACACATGGCTAACTCGGTTGTTTCAATTAGTACTATTCTTAGCACTTTCATCCCTGTTACGGGTGGTCTACGTGGCCATCATGAGTAGCCGAAAAAATACTACAATCCAACCTTTGCTCAGTCTTCATAGGCCCTTCATTGGCTGCATTTTGATAGTACAGTTCTTATTATTTTTATAGCTGATACAACACCGAATGGTGGCAGCTCTATATGGCCTGCAAGATTAGCCGCACCCAATACAAAAATAAATCCAAGCAGTCTTGGATTAACACCCATGGCTAACTCTGTTGTTTCAAGTAGTACTATTCTTAGCACTTTCATCTCATCATCCCTGTTACTTCCAGGACTCTCGGTGGTGGTCTACATGGCCATCATGATTAGCCTAACCAAATACTACAATCCAACCTTGGCTCAGTCTTCCTAAGGCCCTTCATTGGCTGTATTTTGATAGTACTGTTCTTATTAGTTTAATAGCTGATACGACACTGAATGGTGGCAGCTCTATATGGCCTGCATGAATAGCCGCACCCAAAGCCAAAAAAAAGCCAAGCGGTTTTGCACTAACACCCATGGCTAACTCTGTTGTTTCAAGTTCTACTATTCTTAGCTCTTTCATCTCATCCCTGTTACTTTCAGGACTCTCAGTGGTGATGGTCTACATGGCCATCATGATTACCCTCACCAAAAATATAACAACAATACGTGCGTGCAGGGAACCATGGTAAGGTTACTTCCTTTCGCAAAATCGTGTATAACAGTTGCAGGCAGAGGTTCTGACCCTGCATTATGGCTGCACCTCTCCCTAAAAGAGGCATGCGTTACAGAGTCTGTGGGCATGTATGCAAAGAGCTGGCCTGCCTAAAAAGAGGAGCAAGGCTGTACAGGTTGTTCTCCTTCAGCCGTTTTATACGCTGTCCCACGGCCACGACCCTCAACAACCACAACAGAATGAAACACCACATATGCCATCCTTTTGAACAACAGAGTACAGGTATGGCATTGATTTTAGCTACACGGCGATATTTATTATGAACCGTGAAATTGAAAACAAAAACATGATTGGACACCAAGTACAGTACAGGTCGTTCTCCTTCTTCCTTTTTAGAATAGTGTTCCGGACCCCCAACAAAAACAACAGCAGGAAAGAGGACATATGGCATCCTTTTGAACAACAGATGACAGGTAAGGCATAGATTTTACAAAGCCATAGATAATTTTTTTGCAACTGTGAAATAAAAAAAAACATTGATTGGACACCCAGAACACTTCTTTATCCTTAGGCCTTTTTATAAGAGGCTCCCGGAGCCTCAACAGAAACAACAGCATGAAAGAGGACATATGGCATCCTTGTGAACAATTGATTACAGTTAAGGCATTGATTTTAGAATCCCAGAGATCATTTATATGACCCGGGAAATAGAAAAAAACATTGATTAGACACTCAGTACACTTATTTTTCCTCAGGCCTTTATAATAAGAGGGTCCCGGAGCCTCAACCAAAACAACAGCATGAAAGAGGAGATATGTCATCCTTTTGAATAATAGATTACAAGAAAGGCATTGATTTTAGAAACCCACAGATCATTATTTGCAACCGGGAAATAGAAAAAAACATTGATTAGACACCCAGTACACTTATTTTTCCTCAGGCCTTTTTAATAAGAGGGTCCCGGTGCCTCAACCGAAACAACAGCATGAAAGAGGACATATGTCATCCTTTTGAATAATAGATTACAAGAAAGGCATTGATTTTAGAAACCCACAGATCTTTATTTGCAACCGGGAAATAGAAAAAAACATTGATTAGACACCCAGTACACTTATTTTTCCTCAGGCCTTTTTAATAAGAGGGTCCCGGAGCCTCAACCAAAACAACAGCATGAAAGAGGACATATGTCATCCTTTTGAATAATAGATTACAGGAAAGGCATTGATTTTAGAATCCCAGAGATCATTTATATGACCCGGGAAATAGAAAAAAACATTGATTAGACACTCAGTACACTTATTTTTCCTCAGGCCTTTTTAATAAGAGGGTCCCGGATCCTCAACCGAAACAACAGCATGACAACAATTAGGATTGGTGTAATTAGTTGGCAAGACGGCCTGGCACAAAAGGCTGGCCGGCAGGAGGTAAATGCAATTCAAGGACACTAGGAGACTGAATACTGACAGTCAAAACAGTGATGATTGACAATTTTTGCAATACTGTTAAAAGAAATAGGATTGCTGGCAATAATTGGCTAGGTGGGCCTGGCACACAGCAGGCTGCAAGGCAGGAGGAAAGTTCAATTCACTGGCACCAGCAAACTGAGGATTCCCAACAAATATTAACCAAAATTTTAATTTTTAATTAATAAGAATACTGTGACAACAAATATGATTGGTGTAAATATTTTTCAAGTAGGCCTGGCACACAGGCTTGGAAGGCAGTAGAAAAGTGCAATTCTAGGGCACGAGCAAACTGAGGATTAAGATCAACAATCAAGAATTTTTTAATTTTATTTAGTAACTATACTGTGACAACAATTAGGATTGGTGTAAATAGTTGGCAAGACGGCCTGGCACAAAAGGCTGGCAGGCAAGAGGTAGATGCAATTCAAGGACACTAGGAGATTGATTACTGAAAGTCAAAACAGTCATGATTGACCATTTTGGCAATACTGTTAAAAGAAATAGGATTGCTGGCAATAATTGGCTAGGTGGGCCTGGCACACAGCAGGCTGCAAGGCAGGAGGAAAGTGCAATTCACTGGCACCAGCAAACTGAGGATTCGCCACAAATATTACCCAAAATTTTAATTTTTAATTAATAAGAATACTGTGACAACAAATATGATTGGTGTAAATATTTTTCAAGTAGGCCTGGCACACAGGCTTGGAAGGCAGTAGAAAAGTGCAATTCTAGGGCACGAGCAAACTGAGGATTAAGATCAACAATCAAATATTTTTTAATTTTAATTAGTAACTATACTGTGACAACAATTAGGATTGGTGTAAATAGTTGGCAAAACAGCCTGGCACAAAAGGCTGGCAGGCAGGAGGGAAATGCAATTCAAGGACACTAGGAGACTGAATATTTGCAGTCCAAAAAATTATGATTTTTATTTTTTTATATACTGTTACAAGAATTATGATTGGTGCCACTAATTGGCTAGTTGGGCCTGGCACACAGGCTGGCAGATATGAGTCGTGGATGGTAGGTAGGGCAGCAATTTAACACAGTGTGCTGTGTAAGTGACAAAAACACAGGCCTGATAGAAAATTAAGTTAGATTACACTAGCAAAATATTTTAAAATTTTAGATTTTAATATTAAAATAATGTTAAGAAGTGCAATGCACATATGAGTGGTCGCACTGGCTGGCTGCTACGTAGGGCAGCAATTAACAACAGTATGCTTTGTAAGTCAGATAGACAGTTAGACACAGGCCTGATAGAAAATAAATTAGATTACACTAGCATAATGATTTAAAGACTTTTTTTGGCAATTTAAAGAAAAAGGTTAAGCACATAAATATGAGTCGTGGCTGTCTAGCCTTGGAAGGGCAGCTATTAAAAACAGTAGGCTCTGTAAGTCAGAAACACACACGCCTGATAGAAAATACTATTAGATTACACTAGAAAAATGATTTAAATTATTTTTTGGGGGGGGAAATTAAAAAAAGGTTAAACACATATGAGTCGTGGCTCATAGACTAGGGAGGGCAGCAAGTAAACACAGTAGGCTCTGTATGTCAGCAAAACACACAGGCCTGATAGAAAATTATATTAGATTACACTATCAAACAAATTTAAAAATGTATTTTTTTAAATTTAAATTAAGGTGAAGAAGATATGAGTGCTGGGTGGATGCCTGGCACAGACCAATTAACCAAAAGACTGAAAAAAATGAGGTATATTAATGCTGAGTGAGCCTGACAGACACAGGCCTGATAGTAAATGTAATTAGATTACACTAGCAAAATGTTTTTTTTGTTTTGTTTTTTTTTAATTTAAAATAATGTTATAAACGGATATTAACACTGGTGGCTGGCACAGAGCAATGAACCAGAGTATATGCTGTGTGACACAGGCCTGATAGAAAATGAAAAAAAATTACACTAGCAAAATAATTAAATTTTTTGGTTAGTTAAATTTAAACTAATGTTGTTAGGGAGATATCAGTGGTGGCAGTAATCACAGCAGCATATGCTGTGAGCCTTAAACACACAGCCTGAAAGCCAGGCAAATGCTAATAAAAAAAAAAAATGAAAAAAAAACAAAAAAACGGCACGAAATATAGCCCTAAAAAGGGCTTTTTGGGGTGCTGTGCTTGCAGCAGAGATGAGTGGAGTCCTTCTGGACTGTAAATACACTAGCCTAGCTATGTTTTTCCTATTAATGTCAGGAGCAAAAACACAACACGTCCTCTCATTAAGAAAGCAAGGTCGTTATGAGTCTAAAATGGCGGATTCCGAGTAGCTGGGAGGGTCTGTGAGGGAGTGTCTGATGTTGATTGGCTCTAATGTGTCAGACGGCTGTGACATAAAGGGTCAAAGTTTCCTCAATGATGACACATAGGGGCGGATCGAACATCGCCATGTGTTCGCCCACAAACGCGAACAAGCTATGTTCGCTGTGAACGGTTCGCGGGCGAACAGTTCGGGACATCACTACTCTGCAAATGAAACAGCAGCGCGAGGATCAGATACAACCCGACCTCGCACGCGCACCTCCACGATTGAAAAACACAGCAGCGCGAGGATCAGGCAATTGAAAAACACAGCAGCGTGAGGATCAGGCAATTGAAAAACACAGCAGCGCGAGGATCAGGCAATTGAAAAACACAGCAGCGCGAGGATCAGGCACAGGAGGGGAGAGAGAGAGAGAGAGAGAGAGAGAGAGAGATCAAAAGAGAGGGGGGAGAGAGAGCTCAAAAGAGAGGGCGGAGAGAGTGCACAAAAGAGAGGGGGGAGAGAGTGCAAAAGAGGGGAAGAGAGAGCGCAAAAGAGGGGAAGAGAGAGCGCAAAAGAGGGGAAGAGAGAGCGCAAAAGAGGGGAACAGAGAGCAAAAGAGAGGGGGAGAGAGAGAGCAAAAGAGAGGGAAGAGAGAGCAAAAGAGAGGGGGGAGAGAGAGCAAAAGAGAGGGGGAGAGAGAGCAAAAGAGAGGGGGGGAGAGAGAGAGCGCAAAAGAGGGGGGAGAGAGAGCAAAAGAGAGGGGGGGAGAGAGAGAGCAAAAGAGGGGGGAGAGAGCAAAAGAGGGCGAGAGAGAGCAAGAGGGGGGGAGAGAGCAGATGAGGGGGGGAGAGAGAGAGAGCAAAAGAGGGGAGAGAGAGCAAAAGAGGTGGGAGAGAGAGAGCAAAAGAGGTGGGGGAGAGAGAGCACAAGAGGGGAGAGAGAGAGCACAAGAGGGGAGAGAGAGAGAGCAAAAGAGGGGGAGAGAGAGAGCAAAAGAGGGGGGATAGTGCAAAATAAGGGGGAGAGAGAGAACTCAAAAGAGAGGGGGGAGAGAGAGGGAGCAAGGGTTGGAACCGCGCTACCTAAAAAATTGACTAGTATACCATATTAGGATTACATGGCAAAAGTGGACCTAAAATCTCGTCGGATTTCAAAACATACCAATGTCTTTTTAGAATCTTTTCGAGTTTCTTATTATCATCATTATATTGGGTAATGAATGGTATTTTTAATTCACCATCCAAATGTGTATGGACACCATTCTTTAGTCCCCTACTTTGCTTAGCAACAAGTATCTGAAAGATTCCACGGATGTTCTGAGACTATTAGAAGGTATAGATTGGGACAAAAACTGCCTTTTAGCTACATGTGACGTTTTGGCTTTGTATACTTGTATCAAACATGATTTAGGGATTGAAGCTATAGAGCAGTGGCGTCACTAGGGTTGGTGTCACCCGGTGCGGTAAGTTATGGTGTCACCCCCCCCCAGAAAGCAAACACACACAAAAACACAGGCAAACACACATACAAACATTCAGACACACTTAAAAACATACTCAGATGCACACACAAACACTCAGAAACACACTCAGACACACACACAAAAACAAACACACAAAAACACTGAGACACACACACACACACACACACACAAAAACACTGACACACACACACACACACACACACAAAAACACTGAGACACACACACACACACACACACACAAAAACTCAGTCACACACATGCAAAATATGTAAACTGCACTGCATTAATTATAAAGCTCATGCCTAGAGCTGCTCCCTGGCTCAGCAGAGCATCAAATGAAAGATAAACAGAGCACTCTAAAAATAAATCACTAAAGAAAAGGTTTAGGTGCAAACTATGAAAATTCTGCTCTCTGACTCTGTTCCAAGTCTGTCAGTGCACAGCCCCGGGCCGCGTGCCTACCGCTTCTTATGGCCAATCACCTCTGCACTCTGCCCACCCTCAGACCCCCGCCCGCCCTCCTACCTGTTCAGTGTGCACTTAGTGTACCGTAACCTTAATGGTCTGGTGGGCATCATACGTGGCTCCTTCACTTTAAAGACAGTGTCAAACAGTCATGCGGTCAGGTGCCAGGCATCCCCTCATGATTTGCCAGTTCCCATTTAGAGAGACAGCACAGCAGTGAATGACTCCACTTCTCCACATGTCACTGAGCAGTGAGCACAGATAGGCAGGCAGGTTTAGGCTAGCAGCGCAACTTTGCAAGCCCCACGGCATGCCCACAACATTCATAGCGAAATTGGGCAGGGAAGAAGCAAAGTACAAACAAGCAAAAGCAGCCGGGAAAACTATTTGTTGAAATTGCAGCACTGGCTCAAGGGGCAAAAAAATTGTGTGTCTACATCTTCCCCAGTCCCACCAATGTTCACAAATGCCAGCCCCTCTAATAAAAAAAAATCTATGCATCTCAACATTGTGACGCCACTGCTATAGAGTTCTATTTAAAGAATGATAATACTCTACCTGACGAACAAAAAACTTTCTTAATCGAAAGTATCAGATTTATTCTGTCCCATAATTATTTTAGTTTTGAAGGGAAGTTTTATTTACAATTATGTGGAACAGCAATGGGGACCAGATTTGCCCCTAGTTATGCGAATTTACTTATGGGTCTTTGGGAAAGAATTTTTTTGGACTCGACGGATCTAGGGACAAATCTGGTCTCCTTCAAACATTATATAGATGATATTTTGATCATTTGGAGAGGTGATAGGGATGATCTAGAATGGTTCTTTTCAAGGATGAATAATAATGAAAAAAACCTAAAGTTTATTTATGAAATACATGAAACTAGAATAAACTTTTTAGATTTAGAAATAAATATTATAAATATCAACATTGTAACGAGAACTTATTTCAAACCTGTGGATGCCAATGGCTATATCCATGCGGAAAGCTGCCATTTGGATAAATGGAAGAAAAACATCCCAAAAAGCCAATTTATGCGAATTAGGAAAAACTGCATGGATGATTCAGATTATAACCAACAATCAGAGATTTTAGTTAATAAATTTATTAACAAGGGATATAAAACAGACATAATAAATAATGTGAGGGATGAAGTATCTAAAATAAATAGGGAATCTTTACTTGTTGCTAAGCAAAGTAGGGGACGAAAGAATGGTGTCCATACACATTTGGATGGTGAATTAAAAATACCATTCATTACCCAATATAATGATGATAATAAGAAACTCGAAAAGATTCTAAAAAGACATTGGTATGTTTTGAAATACGACTAGATTTTAGGTCCCCTTTTGCCATGTAATCCTAATATGGTATATAGGAAGTGTAAGAATTTAAGAAACTATTTAGTGCCAACCGACCTTAAGAGAAAGAGTACTCCCAAAGACAGAGATCTAATGGGTAACAACATTACAGGCTTTTTTTCATGCCTTAGCTGCAAGGCCTGTAAGCATTCGAGAAAAAGCAGAGAGTTTAAGTCAAAAGTTACAAAAAAGGTTTATAAGATTAAGAATCGGTATAGGTGTACCAATTCTAATGTTGTTTACCTTTTGGAGTGTTCTTGTGGTATTTAGTACATTGGTGAATTGACTAGGCCTGCACGTGATAGGATTAGAGAACATATCAATTCAATACAGAACATGAATCTCAAGAGAAATAAAGATCTTCCTATCCCTAGTCATTTCAAAAAATGTAATAATGGAAATACTAAAAATCTCACATACACTATAACAGATCAAGTAAAACCAAACTGGAGAGGGAGTAATGTACAAAATGAACTCCTCAAATTGGAAGCTAAATGGATTTTTGAACTCAAGACACTAACTCCGAGTGGTCTGAATCTTGAGTTTGATTTAGGTTGTTTCTTGTGATTTAAAGGGATTTTTAAAGGAATTTTCCCTTTGATTTTTAATTAATTTTGAAATTTTTAACTTTTAATTTTTTAAAAGGAATTTTATAAATAAGAGTTTTTGCATATTTATTAATTTTACACTACTGAATCTTATATGGAATCCCCACATATGTTTTTTAATAGAAATGATCCCGAAATAACATGGATCAATATTAATAAATATCTTATATACCATTAAAATGAAGGAGTATGGAAGAAATTAATTTAGTTTTTTCAAATATTTTAAATAAATGAATATAAGTATATACAAAAAAAACTTCCTTTTAATTGTTAATAAGACTTTAATATGTGATCATTTTTAAGACAACTGCATTATATTTAAAAAGTTTTAATATTCTTCAATGGACTTTTATATTTTCCATTATTTATTAATTATGTATTCGTTACGAAAATGTTTTTATGGCTTTCTCTGTAGCGACATTTGAACGCATAGAAATACATGGTATAAGTTATGAGTTTTAAATAATATTAATTTGAGGGTAATTGGTTTTTATAAAATATATATGTTGAAAGGCATATTATACTAGCGCTCAGTGCTCACTAGTGTAGATACTCACATTGATATTATGGTTCGAAATTATTGGTTTGATATTTCGGGTATTAACATTATGTAGCGCTTTATGCTGACAGTTTTATTTAATATCCCCGAGGAAAGAATGTATACATTTTTTGTGATTGAAGGTAGTCAGTATAACATGTAATTTAAGGTCCCATTTTAAGAGGAAAGGCGTGTCAGACACTCTGATGAGATAGGTTTTACAGTTTACAAAACAAATGTTTATTACTCCGAGAATGGAATTGCGGCTACACCCACACCGCTACCATTGGTCTGATGGGTCTCTATACTAACCAATTAGGACTGAGGTATAGGTTTAAATTTTCTGGAAGAGAATGCTCCGGTAAGAGCTTGAAAAAGATTATTTTGAAACGCGTTGCTCATGTGATCTCCTTAACGGAGCACACCTGTTGTAATACTGAGCATAGTGTTCTCGAAGTTTGGCTGCTACTGAATTCAGGCTACGGCACCTCTGGCTCTTCTGGCTGGTTGTATATCAGCCGGACTGAGCAGTGTGTATTCAGTTAGGTAGCGGTTAGAGACACATGCTTTTATTTATTGTGGTACTTTCTTGCATTCTCAGAGACTTTGTTAGCAAGGTGTTTTTTGCACCTTGTTTTGGATATTCAGTCTAGTTTTGCATAAACGGACGGACATATACGGGACATCAGCTGGTTTCCATTGTGCAGAACCTCTATGCAGATCAGAGCAGTCTAATACTGAGGAATTTACATACATCTAAGAAATCTCAACGAACATCATTATTCACAAACAGTGTTGAGGATTACGCTCCTGTTTACGGACACTGGACTCATACTGACTTTGTAACACTCTGTCCTTGCGTATATGTTATCAGCGTATATGTTATCAGTTTTTTTTTAATCCAGTATCTGTTTTTTCTATGTTATTAATTTGTTTAGTACTATCTTTGCATTTGCACCCACATTCACCTTGATTGCACCGCTAAGCTATATGAAGCGGTTTCTTTTATGAAATGTTTTTTATGAAATGTTTTTTATGAATTGTTTTTTATTAATTGTTTTCTGAATTGTTTTTTGGATTACTTTTAAGGTCGACCTTAATTGTGTTTTTGTGTCATTGCATTTATTATATATTTTGAATATTAGTTTGTTAGTTTTTATTGTTGAGTTTATTGATAAAATTTGTACTGTTTAAATAGACATCTGTGATTAATCTTCTGCGTTTGTCCGCAGTTACATCTTTTTCAATTCTCTCTACCTGATATTAATAAATAATAATTTATTTTAATATTATATTATATCTTGCTGCTTTATGTTAGTTGTCAGGTTCCATTCTCTCTGTAATAAATATATTATTTTAGAGTTTTATTTGGTCCTGTTTTTGATATACTATCCAATACAGTTACACTCCAGCTTTTTGTTAGCGCTTCTGGGTATTTTCTTTTTTCTAACGTATAACTTTTTAAGGGAGTTGAGAGACCCTATATCTCCTTTTGGAGTTTGTGTAGCAGTTTTATTTTGGCGCAGGTTATCTTGTATATTTTTTCTGAAAGTCTTCATATGCCTACAAGAATGTACAAGTGTAACCTGTGCAGCAGTCGTGATGACAAAGTCCCAAACAACCTGTTTCATTGGTTAAGGATATGTAGATAATGTGGATTTGAGAACAGAAAGTTCAGGTTATATACAGGCAGAATCAGTAGTAGTAGCAGTAACAGTACCGTGATTGTAGTGGTCTTAACGAGTTAGCCCAGAGGTCCTGTTTGAGCTGGCTGTGGTGCACATGCTGAATTAAATCCGAGTGTGTGAAGATAGAGACCATCACTCTGCAGAGTGACGTCAAATGCTCCGGCATGTACTCGGAAGACCTGTGTCTGAAGTGTAGAGGAGAGGCGGACAACTTCGCAATGATGAGACCTAGGTATAAACGGAGACTGAAGAGTTCAGTTAGAAATACTGTAAGCAATGCTACTGAGGAGCGATGCAGATCCTAGAAAGCAGCACAGCTGGCTCAGAGTGAGGCTAGAGAATATCCAACAGGAAACAAATTACCTAGCAAAGGTATGTTGGAGCGGAGAGCCTAAATAACAAGTTGAAGTCACATGATGTACATATTTAAAGGGGAAGTGTCTTTACATGAAGCTAAGAGAACATGTTCCTGACACTGTCAGGGTGCCAGGAATCAGACTGAGATGAGAAGTGCAAAAATAATCACACCTTTATTAATAACAAAAAAATAATAAAAAGTCCACAAGTCAAATAGCAAGCCAGGAGTCAAAACCATAGCTGGTAGTCAGACGAGCCGAGTCAGGAGCCAAAGCGAATAGTCAGACGAGCCGGAATCAGGAACAAGGAAAACAGCACAGTCAGGAACAAGCCAGGGATCAGGAACCAGGAAGGACGTCAGACAGCCAGGTAATACACAAGAACGCTCCTCCGGACCGTAGCCCCTCCAGTGAACCAAATGCTGTACACGGCCCCTGGACATACGAGAGTCAATAATGCTGCTGACCTCATACTCCTCATGGTTGTCAACAAAGATAGGACAGGGATGCGGCAACACAGTGGTAAACCGATTACAAACCAATGGTTTCAAGAGGGAGACATGAAAAACATTGGCGATGCGCATTGCAGGAGGAAGGTCAAGAGCGTAGGCCACAGGATTGACCCGTCAGAGTATTCAAAAAGGACCAACATAACGGGGAGCCAGTTTATTGGAAGGCACACGAAGGTTCAAGTTGCGGGAGGACAACCAAACTCTCTCACAAACCTGGTAGGATGGCACAGGCAGACACCTATGATCAGCCTGGAACTTTTGGAGCTGCTTTGAACGATGAAGACAATCCTTAATCTGCACCCACATGGAACGGAGTTGCCGGAGATGCTCCTCCAAAGCCGGAATACCCTGAGACATGAATAAATCGGGCAACAAGGATGGTTGAAACCCATAATTTGCTGTGAACGGGGATAACGTGGAGGAAGCATTAATAGCACTATTATGAGCAAATTCTGCCCAAGGTAACAGTTCAGACCAATTATTGTGGTGATCTGAGACATAGCAACGGAGGAACTGTTCCAGAGCTTGATTAAACCGTTTCGCAGCCCCATTGGATTGAGGGTGAAGGAAAGCTGAATCCCCATTTGAGCACAAAAGGAACGCCAAAATCTGTAGACAAACTGGCTACCCCAGTCCGACACTATCTCCTTGGGTAACCCATGTAAACGGAAGACCTCCCGGGCAAAAATTTAAGCAAGCTCCTGAGCGGTAGGCAACTTCATCAAGGGAATGCAATGTGACATTTTAGAAAAACGGTCAACCACCATAAGGATAACAGTATTGCCATTGGAAACAGGGAGCTCGACAATGAAGTCCATGGAAAGATGTGTCCAAGGACGCTCACCATTAGCAATAGGTTGAAGAAGACCCACAGGAAGACGTCGAGGAGTCTTATTCTGTGCACAAACTGAGCACAAGGCAACATACGCAGCAACATCAGAATGAAGACCTGGCCACCAGAATTGTCGAGTGACAGACCAAATCATTTGGTTCTTGCCTGGCTGACCTGTGGGTTTAGGATAGTGGTAAGTGTGCAAAAGTTTAGTTCGAAGATTCTCAGGAACAAAACACTTTCCACTAGGTTTCTCAGGAGGTGCATTGGTTTGTGCAGTCAGGATCTCCTCCCCCAAGGGAGAAGTCAAATTAGTACGTATGGTAGCTAAAATATGGTCAGGAGGTATAACTGGAGTAGGTACAGACTCCTCCTTGGACAGAGGTGAAAATTGTCGAGAGAGGGCATTCTTACTACCAGGCAGGTAGGAGACCACATAATTAAACCGAGACAAAAATAGCGCACATATGGCCTGTCGGGCGACAAGCGTTTTGCTTCAGATAGATAAGTTAAATTATCTATCTAGTACCCTCGAGAAGAGGCCTCCATTCCTTGAGTGCCAAAATTATGGCCAGTAATTCCCTGTCGCCAAATTCATAATTGCACTCCGCTGGAGACAATTTCTTAGAGAAGAAACCACACAGATGCAAGGAACCATCAGGCGTAGGACGTTGATACAAGAAGGCACCTACTCCAGTCTCAGATGCATCAACCTCAAGAACGAAAGGCAGGACAGGGTTAGGATGAGCCAGAACTGGAGCAGCAGCAAAGGCAGTCTTAAGACTATCAAAGGCCTTAATGGCAGTAGGTGACCAATGGAGTGGATCATTCTCTTTACAGGTCATGTCTGTGATAGGTTTGACCAAGGAAGAAAAGTTTTTAATAAACTTTCTATAGTAATTGGCGAACCCCAAAAAACGTTGAATAGACCGAATACCAATTGGGGCGAGGCCACTGAAGAACTGCAGATAACTTGTCAGGATCCATGGAGAACCCTGCAACGGAGATAACATAACCTTGGAAGGTTACTTGAGTCTGATGGAACTCACATTTTTTCGAGTTTACAAAATAGCCCACAGCACCGGAGTCAACAGGAGCCAGGGTGACTATGGAGGAGTCCACCAAGGAAAGGACAACCATGACCAAAGGTTTCTCCTTAAGCGGTTCCGGGGACAAGGATAAACCACCCAAGGTCTGCCCCCGACAGGACCTTAGGTGTGAGCGTTTCCTGGCTGTGTAGGACAAGACTTCAAAAGGTGGCCCTGTAACCCACAATAGAGGCAGAGCCCCTCCCTCCTCCTAAAGTCCCTCTCTGCCATGGAGAGACACGTGAATCCCAACTTCATCGGTTCAACAGTACCTGGTGACTCGGGAACAGGAGGCATGGGAGGAGAGGGAGGCAATGGGTGGGAACGAACACCTAGAAGACAACGGAACAGGAGGCTTCTGCAAGCGCTCCTCAAAAGAGGTCCTCTCTCTGAGTCTGATGTCAATTAGGATCAAAAAAGACACCAATGCCTCGAGATCCTCTGGTAAATATCTGGCAGCAACTTCGTCTTTAATTGCATCAGAAAGCCCATGAAAGAAGGCGGCAACAAGGGCTTCATTGTTCCAACCAACCTCTGCGGCAAGCGTAAGGAACTCAATAGTATACTGAGCAACAGATCTTGTACCTTGCTGAATGGACATGAGTAATTTAGCAGCAGAGGAGGAGCGAGCCAGAACATCAAATACCCTTCGAAAGGAGGCCACAAATTCAGGGTAATTTGAAATCACAGGTTTATTAGTTTCCCACAAGGAATTAGCCCAGGCAAGAGCTGTGTCAGAGAGTAACGAGATGAGAAATCCCACCTTAGCTCTGTCAGAGGGATCGTCTGAGGTAACATCTTAAAGTAAATGCCCACCTGGTTCAAAACCCTCTGCACTGAATAGGATTGCCTCCTTATCGCTAAGGTAGAGGTGCAGAACCAGACATGCTCCTGGTAGGACTAGTTGCAGCAGCGGAAACAGGAGCAGCCATAACTTGTGGGACACTTTGGTCCAAATGTGCAGTGCGAGTCAGCAGGGTTTGCAGGGCTAGTGCAAATTGATCCAAGCGGTGATCCTGTTAATCCATCCTGGAAATGATGGCAGGTTAAAAGGTGGATTATTAACACCATCAGGATTCATGGCCTTTGCGTAATGTCAGGGTGCCAGGAATCAGACTGAGACGAGAAGTGCAAAAATAATCACACCTTTATTAATAACAAAAAAAATAATTAAAAGTCCACAAGTCAAATAACAAGCCAGGAGTCAAATCCAGAGCTGGTAGTCAGACGAGCCGAGTCAGGAGCCAAAGCGAATAGTCAGACGAGCCGGAATCAGGAACAAGGAAAACAGCAGAGTCAGGAACAAGCAAGGGATCAGGAACCAGGAAGGACGTCAGACAGCCAGGTAATACACAGGAACTCTCACAAACAGGTCTGAGACAACGCAAAGGCAAAGCATACTGAACAGAGGCCCTTTAAATAATAAGTGATGACATCCCAATTCTGAGACTGCATCCTGTCTCACACAGATGATGCACACCAGTCTGGCCATAAAAGGAAGTGCAGGAAATGAGCAACATCCCCCACAATGCACCATAGTCAGCAAGAGAGGTGAGTAAAATGGCTGCCAGCAGCACATGGTAAACAAAACAGGGAAAAAACCCTGACTGTACCCTGCAAAGTTGATCGTATATACATATTCTCAGTGCATGATTCAGGATTCTTACAGAGACATAACTGGTCAATATTGATCTGTGTAAAACTATTGTTGGCATATTAATTACTTGCTTGTTGATTTATTGCATGAATTGCTAGAACTAACTGCTGGGAAATTTGGCTTGCTTTACCGCCACCGCTATTGCTAACTAACATTGCTGCTGTCAACTTACATTGCTGTTGTTTACCAATCCAGCGTTATATTGGAGGACTCTTATCTGCTTATGCCTGCTCTCCAACCACCTGTATTTGGCATATCTTTGGTACCCTTGGATTACAATAACGAAGTTTAATGGGGAACAGTACTATCATAGAAATGGACTTTCTTTTTGCTTTCTAGGCCTTTATAGGCCATAAGAAAAGTGATATATCCATAACCCCATCATAAGGATCCCTAAGAGCTCTTATACTAGAATGGGACTAGTACATCATCCCAATGGCCATTGGTAGATAGGCATCATATATTAGTAATTTAGTATACTCACTAACCTTTTATATTGCATTTATCATATTGGATTTATTGTTGAATAAATATATTATATTTTTGTACATTAATTTATAGGCATCCGTTTAATTATGAGAAGGGTATCTGTTTCCAACCAGACACGGACCGCTACACCCAGTGCTTAATATCTTTTTCTTTTTCTTTGATTATTTATAGATTGTGCTGGCATAGGGCATACTGTGATTTCTTGGTTTTCTATCTTCCTTATCTTCCTCACATTATTCATTTTTATATTTATGCCCCCTTGCACCCAAAGATATATGACCATAAAGATATCTAGGTTTATCTAAAAATCTGACAATATATAAATTAGATTGAGCTGGCACTTCGTATCAAAATCCAACAACACAATTCAGCAATATATTTCAGGAATTCTTTTAGCTGATAAAATCTGTTGAAAGAATAAACATGTTGACTAAAAAGCAGATGTATATGTAGCACTTTTGAAGATTCCAGGCATCATGTCAAAAGTCAGAGGTTGTCATTTTAGAAGTATAAAGTCTTTTGCTACTCATTACTCCCTTTTTAAAAGGACACTGAACCCAAATTTTTTCTTTTGTGATTCAGATAGAGCATGACATTTTAAGCAACTTTCTAATTTACTCCTATTATCAATTTTTCTTCATTCTCTTGGTATCTTTATTTGAAATGCAAGAATGTAAGTTTAGATACCGGCCCATTTTTGGTGAACAACCTGGGTTGTCCTTGCTGATTGGTGGATAAATTCATCCACCAATAAAAAAGTGCTATCCAGAGTTCTGAACCCAAAACAAGCTTAGATGCCTTCTTTTTCAAATAAAGATAGCAAGAGAATGAAGAAAAATTGATAATAGGAGTAAATTAGAAAGTTGCTTAAAATTGCATGCTCTATCTGAATCACACACAACAAATGTGGGTTCAGTGCCCCTTTAATTTATTCCCTTTCTTAAAGTAAAAGCTGTACTGTTATCTCCTCCTTTACTGCACTATCCATGCTCAGCTACTTTAAGAGCTTTATCAATTTAGAACTTGCAGTTCCACTGTCAAGTCTTTCATTAGTAAACATTTCTCTCTCATTGTCCTGCTCCTCCTGATTCAAAGACCATTAATGGCCACACCATGCAATGGCTTCTAATAATCTTAGATTACACCATTTTCAGAGCCACAATTTAGTATCTTGTTATTAAATTCATAGAATAGAAGCCAGTGACACAAACCAAACATTGTACAGAGCTGAAACTTTCATGATTCTAATAGAGTATGTAATTTTAAACAACTTTCTTAATTACTTCTATTATACAATTTGCTTTATTCTCTTGGTATCCTTTGTTTAAAAGCATACCTGTGTAGGCTAAGAAGCAGCAATGCACTACTGGGAGCTAGCTGCTGATTGGTGGATGTAAATATATGCCTCTTGTCACAGTCTCACTTGGGGCGCGATCCGATATCGATCGCAGTTTGCGGCGCAAGCGAGGGAACCGGCGTCGCCCGCAGTTTCAGCTCGCAACTCGAGCCATCCCATATAGGTCGCCGTCAGATGCTAACGTGCCGTAAGTCTCACAAACCAGCGATGTCCAGAAATCTGCGTAAGTACAAATTTCTGGCGTCGCCAGTGACTTGCGGCACGTTAGAAACTGCCGGCGCCTATAAAACCTGACTAAAGTCTAAAACACCCGCACTGTCTAACACGCCTCCCTAACATAGCCCGCACTGTCTAACACGCCTCCCTAACATAGCCCGCACTGTCTAACCCTCTATCCGCTATCCCCCCTCACTAGCCTAACAATAAAAATGCTATTAACCCCTAAACCGCCGCTCCTTTACCCCGCCGCAACCTAATAAAGTTATTAACCCCTAAACCGCCGCTCCCGTACCCCGCCGCCAGCTATATTATATCTATAACCCCCTAAAGTGAGCCCCTAACACCGCCGCCATCTATATTAAAATTATTAACCCCTAATGTAAGCCCCTTACACCGCCGCCATCTCTATTAAAATGATTAACCCCTAATTTAATCTACCTACCCCGCCGCCAGCTATATTATCTATATTAACCCTAAGTATATTATAGTTAATATAGGTATTACATTATATATATTAACTATATTAACCCTAATTATATTAGGGTTAATATAGTTAATATAGTTACTATAGTATTTATATTAACTATATTAACTCTATCTAACCCTAACTAAATTTATATTAAATTAATCTAATTCATTTATAAACTAAAATATTCCTATTTAAATCTAAATACTTACCTATAAAATAAACCCTAAGATAGCTACAATATAATTAATAATTACATTGTAGCTATGTTAGGGTTAATATTTATTTTACAGGTAAATTGTTAATTATTTTAACTAGGTATAATAGATATTAAATAGTTATTAACTATTTAATATCTACCTAGTTAAAATAATTACCCAATTACCTGTAAAATAAATCCTAACCTAAGTTACAAATACACCTACACTATCAATAAATTTAATAAACTACTAACATCTATCTAAAAATACAATTAAATTAACTAAACTAAATTACAAAAAAAAACAAACACTAAATTACAAAAAATAAAAAAAAGATTACAAGATATTTAAGCTAATTACACCTATTCTAAGACCCCTAATAAAATAATAAACCCCCAAAATAAAAAAAATTCCCTGCCCTATTCTAAATTCAACAAATTTCAAAGCTCTTTACCTTACCAGCCCTTAAAAGGGCCTTTTGTGGGGCATGCCCCAAAGAATTCAGCTCTTTTGCATACAACAAATACAATACCCCCCCCCCATTACAACCCACCACCCACATACCCCTATTCTAAACCCACCCAAACCCCCCTTAAAAAAGCCTAACACTACCCCCCTGAAGATCTCCCTACCTTGTCTTCACCACACCGGGCCGAACTCCTGATCCGATCCGGGCGATGTCTTCCTCCAAGCGGCAAAGAAGAATTCTTCCTCCGGCGATGTCTTCCTCCAAGCGGCAGCAAAGTCTTCATTCTTCCGGCGGCATCTTCAATCTTCTTTCTTCGCTCCGCCGCCGCGGAGCATCCATCCCGGCCGACTGCTGAACTTGGAATGAGGTACCTTTAAATGACGTCATCCAAGATGGCGTCCGCCGAATTCCGATTGGCTGATAGGATTCTATCAGCCAATCGGAATTAAGTTAAAAAAATCTGATTGGCTGATTGAATCAGCCAATCAGATTCAAGTTCAATCCGATTGGCTGATCCAATCAGCCAATCAGATTGAGCTCGCATTCTATTGGCTGTTCCGATCAGCCAATAGAATGCGAGCTCAATCTGATTGGCTGATTGGATCAGCCAATCGGATTGAACTTGAATCTGATTGGCTGATTCAATCAGCCAATCAGATTTTTTTAACTTAATTCCGATTGGCTGATAGAATCCTATCAGCCAATCGGAATTCGGCGGACGCCATCTTGGATGACGTCATTTAAAGGTACCTCATTCCAAGTTCAGCAGTCGGCCGGGATGGATGCTCCGCGGCGGCGGAGCGAAGAAAGAAGATTGAAGATGCCGCCGGAAGAATGAAGACTTTGCTGCCGCTTGGAGGAAGACGTCGCCGGAGGAAGAATTCTTCTTTGCCGCTTGGAGGAAGACATCGCCGGAGGAAGAATTCTTCTTTGCCGCTTGGAGGAAGACATCGCCCGGATCGGATCAGGAGTTCGGCCCGGTGTGGTGAAGACAAGGTAGGGAGATCTTCAGGGGGGTAGTGTTAGGCTTTTTTAAGGGGGGTTTGGGTGGGTTTAGAATAGGGGTATGTGGGTGGTGGGTTGTAATGGGGGGGGGTATTGTATTTGTTGTATGCAAAAGAGCTGAATTCTTTGGGGCATGCCCCACAAAAGGCCCTTTTAAGGGCTGGTAAGGTAAAGAGCTTTGAAATTTGTTGAATTTAGAATAGGGCAGGGAATTTTTTTTATTTTGGGGGTTTATTATTTTATTAGGGGGCTTAGAATAGGTGTAATTAGCTTAAATATCTTGTAATCTTTTTTTTATTTTTTGTAATTTAGTGTTTTTTTTTTTTTTTGTAATTTAGTTTAGTTAATTTAATTGTATTTTTAGATAGATGTTAGTAGTTTATTAAATTTATTGATAGTGTAGGTGTATTTGTAACTTAGGTTAGGATTTATTTTACAGGTAATTGGGTAATTATTTTAACTAGGTAGATATTAAATAGTTAATAACTATTTAATATCTATTATACCTAGTTAAAATAATTAACAATTTACCTGTAAAATAAATACTAACCCTAACATAGCTACAATGTAATTATTAATTATATTGTAGCTATCTTAGGGTTTATTTTATAGGTAAGTATTTAGATTTAAATAGGAATATTTTAGTTTATAAATGAATTAGATTAATTTAATATAAATTTAGTTAGGGTTAGATAGAGTTAATATAGTTAATATAAATACTATAGTAACTATATTAACTATATTAACCCTAATATAATTAGGTTTAATATAGTTAATATATATAATGTAATACCTATATTAACTATAATATACTTAGGGTTAATATAGATAATATAGCTGGCGGCGGGGTAGGTAGATTAAATTAGGGGTTAATCATTTTAATAGAGATGGCGGCGGTGTAAGGGGCTTACATTAGGGGTTAATAATTTTTATATAGGTGGCGGCGGTGTAAGGGGTCAGATTAGGGGATAGATAAGGTAGATGGCGGCGGTTTTAGAGGCTCACAGTAGGGCGTTAGTTTATGTAGATGGCGGCGGGGTCCGGGAGCGGCGGTTTTAGGGGGTAATAACTTTATTAGGGATTTCGGGGGGGGGGATCGCGGTTGACAGGGAGATAGACATTGCGCATGCGTTAGGTGTTAGGTTTATTTTAGCAGATCGCGGTTGACAGGGAGATAGACATTGCGCATGCGTTAGGTGTTAGGTTTATTTTCTAGTTAGTTTAGGGAGTTACGGGGCTCCAATAGTCAGCGTAAGGCTTCTTACGGCTGCTTTTTGTGGCGAGGTGAAAATGGAGTAAGTTTTCTCCATTTTCGCCACGTAAGTCCTTAAGCTGCATATTGGATACCAAACTGCGCGGGTTTGGTATACCTGCCTATGGCCCAAAAAACTGCGGGCGACGGCAGAAATATACGGGCGTAACTTCTAGGTTACGCCGTATATGTGATACCAAATCCGCGCAAATATTGGCGTCGCCGGCTTTTGCGGGCGACGCTTTATATCGGATCGACCCCTTGATGTGTTCATCTATCTCCCAGCAAGGCATTTCTCAGTGTAGACACTGCCTGCAGAAGACATTACATAACTTATGTTCTATTGCCACATGAGTTTTATAGCAATAACGTATAAACTGACTTTCCTAAATTAGATATCTCCCAGCTTTTTCAGTATTTTAAAAGGGTGGATAATACATAATTCAATAGCTTCTATTAAGAATAGAGTTTTTTCATTATTATTTTTTGAAGAGTCATATATTCATGTTCCCTTTTTAATATATATAAGATGTAGGGGATGGGTTATCATAACTTCCGTTACCATAGAGTGGGTTTGTATAATCACATTTTTTCACATTCAATTAGTTTTTTCCCCTCCTCCCTGTCTCTTATAGTTGAATGGTTATAATGATAACTATTTAAAGAGAAGAGTGCTATTTATAACTGGAGATGTAGGTATTAAATTGTAATTCATTAAAGAATATTTATATTTATAGTGGAATTGTTTGCAAGTTGTAAAAAGTCTTAATACATAAAAATCAGGGAGATTAAAAATCAGTTACAATTGAGCAAACTTGGTGTAGTATTTGCAGACAGATCTTAATTAAAGAGACAGTCAAGTCAAAATTAAACTTGCATGATTCAGATAGGGCATGCACTTTTAAACAACTTTACAACTTACTTTAATCACCAGATTTGTTTTGTTCTCTTGGTATCTTTGTTGAAGGTTAAACCTATTTAGTCTCATATGCTAATTTCTAAGCCCTTGAAGAAATCTTTTCTCAGTGCATTTTAACAGTTTTTCATAGTTAGACAGTGCTAATTCATATGTGACATATAGATAGCATTGTGCTCACTCTTGTCGAGATATTTATGAGTCAGCATTGATTGGCTAAAATGCATGTCTGTCAAAAGAACTGAAATAAGGGGGCAGCCTGCAGAGGCTTAGATACACAGGTAAAAAGTGTATTAATATAACAGTTTTGGTTATGCAAAACTGGGGAATGGGTAATAAAGGGATTATCTATCTTTCTAAACAATAAAACATTTCATGTAGACTATCCCTTTAAAAAATAAAGTTAAAATTAAACTTAAATTAGATTGGATAGTGCATGGATTTTTAGACAACCTTCCAATATACTTCTGTTATCAATTTGGTGATCTTTGTTAAATAGTAATCCTAGGAGTGTGCCTGTGTCGTAAACCAACTGGCAGCCTACTTAGTATGGATTAATTTGTTTAATTGCACTCAACTTTTTCCCATCCACATTTTTCACAATTATTATTAATAAATTTATTTCTTGGTATTATTTATATTTCACATTTTATGAATATTGTTCCATGATAATCTCACTATACACTTTTCATTTGAGATCTCTTATTGAGATTTATCTCAACTTCTCTTCAGTGTTGACTGTAGATGACAACGACACACAACTACACTACCAGCCAACCTATTACTATTAATAATAAACCTGTTACTGTTTGACATAAACTTATGTTCCTTTCCCTGTTTAATCAACTCATTATCTTGCTATACGTATAAGATATTGAATAATCATGCCATATCATAAATCTCCGAGCTCTGACTCCACCTATAGTGATGTCGCGAATAGTTCGCCGGCGAATAGTTCCCGGCGAACATAGCATGTTCGCGTTTGCCGCGGCGGGCGAACATATGCAATGTTCGATCGGCCCCCTATTCGTCATCATTGAGTAATACTTTGACCCTGTACCTCACAGTCAGCAGGCACATTCCAGCCAATCAGCAGCAGACCCACCCTCTCAGACCCTCCTACCTCCTGGATATCATCCATTTTAGATTCATTCAGAAGCTGAATTCTTAGGGAGAGGAGGGACAGTGTAGCTGCTGCTGATAATAGGGAAATCGATAGCTAGGCTAATGTATTCAGTGTCCACTACAGTCTTGAAGGACTCATCTGATCTCTGCTGTAAGAACATCACCCCAAAAAGCCCTTTTCAGGTTGTTTTTTTTTTCCTGTGTAATCTAATTGCAGTTGCCTGCCTGCCAGCGTGTGTGTCAGACTCACAGCGTATACTGTGCCCACTTGCCCAGTGCCACCACACATATCTGGTGTAACAGTAGTGTAGATTTAAAAAAAAACAACAACACTTTTTTGACTGTGTTAAATAATAGCAGTCAGTTTCCTTCACACGTGTGCATTTCAGTGCCTGCCTGCCAGGGCACAGTGTCACCCCAGTGCAACTCATATCTGGTCTAACAGTAATGTACATTTAAAAAAAAAAAAAAAACTTTTTTGACTGTGTTAAATAATAGCAGTCAGTTTCCTTCACACGTGTGCGTTTCAGGGCCTGCCTGCCAGGGCACAGTGTCACCCCAGTGCAACTCATATCTGGTGTAACAGTAGTGTAGATTTAAAAAAAAAACACTTTTTTGACTGTGTTAAATAATAGCAGTCAGTTTCCTTCACACGTGTGTGTTTCAGTGCCTGCCTGCCAGGGCACAGTGTCACCCCAGTGCAACTCATATCTGGTGTAACAGTAGTGTAGATTTAAAAAAAAAAACACTTTTTTGACTGTGTTAAATAATAGCAGTCAGTTTCCTTCACACATGTGTGTTTCAGTGCCTGCCTGCCAGGGCACAGTGTCACCCCAGTGCAACTCATATCTGGTGTAACAGTAGTGTAGATTTAAAAAAAAAAACACTTTTGACTGTGTTAAATAATAGCAGTCAGTTTCCTTCACACGTGTGCGTTTCAGTGCCTGCCTGCCAGGGCACAGTGTCACCCCAGTGCAACTCATATCTGGTGTAACAGTAGTGTAGATTTAAAAAAACAACACTTTTTTGACTGTGTTAAATAATAGCAGTCAGTTTCCTTCACACGTGTGCGTTTCAGTGCCTGCCAGGGCACAGTGTCACCCCAGTGCAACTCATATCTGGTGTAACAGTAGTGTACATTTAAAAAAAAAATTTTTTTTTGACTGTGATAGATTGAATAGCAGTTAGTTGTCTGCAAGCGTGTGTGTCAGGCCTACAGCGTCTACTCTGCCAACTTCTGCCAGTGCACAGTGCCACTCATATCTGTTGTCACAGTAGCTTGCACGCATAGTACCGCTAATCGAAAAAAAATGACAGGCAGAGGCAGGCCACCCCGCAGGGGCTGTCGTGTTCGTGGTGCTGTGATTCCCTTTGGCCCTAGAATAATGCCCAGTGTTCAGAGGCCACGTACCCCGAACTCGAACATTTCTGAGGACATAGTTGACTGGCTAACACAGGACACACAATCTTCTACAGCTTCCGCTCGGAATCTTGACGCACCATCCTCCTCCAGCTTAACTTCAGGCACCTCTCAAGTTACCACTCGCCCGCCTGCCGCCACCACCAACACTAGCACCACAGCCGCTTCAATTGATCTGTCAGAGGAGTTATTTACACATCAGTTGGAAGAAATGAGTGATAGTGATGCGCAACCATTATTGCCAGAGGATGTAGATAACAGGGATATGTCTCAGGCAGCATTACACACATGGACGTAATAGGGTTTAAACTGATAAGAATAGAACTACTTAACACACCAATCCTATCTGGTGGCACATTAGATTGCACGCTCAGTGCCCCAAATCTGAAGTAGGAGGACCGACCAAGCATCTTTTTCCATCTCCCGGTTCCTAAAATCAATGCCATATACACGTCCCATGATAGGGGACGTAACAGGGGTTAAACTGATAAGAATAGTACTACTTAACACACCACTCCTATCTGGTGGCACATTAGATTGCACGCGCAGTGCCCCAAATTTGAAGTAGGAGGACCGACCAAGAATCTTTTTCCATCTACCGGTTCCTAAAATCGATGCCATATACACGTCTCCTGATAGGGGACGTAACAGGGATTAAACTGATAAGAATAGAACTACTTAACACACCACTCCTATCTGGTGGCACATTAGATTGCACCCGCAGTGGCCCAAATTTGAAGTAGGAGGACCGACCAAGCATCTTTTTCCATCTCCCGGTTCCTAAAATCGCTGCCATATACACGTCCCCTGATAGGGGACGTAACAGGGATTAAACTGATAAGAATATAACTACTTAACACACCACTCCTATCTGGTGGCACATTAGATTGCACGTGCAGTGCCCCAAATTTGAAGTAGGAGGACTGACCAAGCATCTTTTTCCATCTCCCGGTTCCTAAAATCGATGCCATATACACGTCCCCTGATAGGGGACGTAACAGGGATTAAACTGATAAGAATAGTACTACTTAACACACCACTCCTATCTGGTGGCACATTAGATTGCACGCGCAGTGCCCCAAATTTGAAGTAGGAGGACCGACCAAGCATCTTTTTCCATCTCCCGGTTCCTAAAATCGATGCCATATACACGTCCCCTGATAGGGCACGTAACAGGGATTAAACTGATAGGAATAGTACTACTTAACACACCTTATAATAACGCAGAGAGAGGCAATGCAGAGAGAGTAGTCTGAAGAAGAGGAGTCAGAGGAGGAAGGTGGCTTTGAGGAGGTGGAAGACCAAACACAGCAGGCGTCCCAGGGGGCTTGTTGTCACCTTTCGGGGACCCTTGGTGTTGTACGTGGCTGGGTGGAGGAAGAGACCTTCAATGACATCAGTGAGGACAAGGAACGGGACATGGCTAGCTTGGTATCCAACCTTGTGCAAATGGGGAGTTTGCGGTTGTGCAAATGGACTGTTTGCGTTTTTTTGCGGTGCGTTAAATGGGGAGTTTGGTCTGTCACTGTGAAGCGGGCGTAACCCTTACACTACCTTATCGATACAACATCATACCTGATGTTTTAAAGCATGTTATTCCAAACAATTTAGGAATGTTAGGTGATTTATGCCCTTTATGGCTTAAAAACAGACTCTGCATCAACTATGTTATTTTCCATGGGAGTTTTGCCATGGATCCTCCTCCGGCATGCCCCAGTCCAGGTGTTAGTCCCCTTGAAACAACTTTTCTATCACTATTGTGGCCAGAAAGAGTCCCTGTGGATTTTAAAATTTGCCTGCCTATTGAAGTCTATGGCGGTTCGCCCGGTTTGCCCGTTCGCGAACAGTTGGGGAAGTTGTTTAAAATTGCACTCTTTCTAAATCATGAGAGAGAAAAAAAATGGGTTTCATGTCCCTTTAATCAATATGGTTAAATTATACTAATAGTATTTAATGAGCTTGTTTTGGGGGTATCTTTCTGAGTGGGCAGAGCTATGCAAACAGTAAATAGGCGTGGCTACGCTGCAAAGTGTCCCTGCAATTTTATTCAAATGTTGAAAAAACAATACAAATGCAACAACTTGCATTTAAGAAACAGCTGACTTGGGCCTAGTTTCCATTGAGGTGGTAAAGTTTGAAAACTGGTGATAAGATAAAAAATCTACATACGCTTTAATGGAGATAAATGTTTCCACAATTTACCTCATCAATGGAAACTAGGCCTTGGAGATTTTCCTCCAAGTTGTTTATTTTACCCAACTTTGCTAAACTTGGTTCACTGCTGGTGCATACTCACACTGCTATGAATTATTGTAATAGTAATGGTTATCTCATCTACAAATGTAATAAATACCCTTTGGATAGATACTGAACTTTGTATGCAACACTTTCTTTTATTAAAGGGACATAAAACCCAAAGTATTTCCTTCATGATTTAGATAGAGCAGGCCCTTTTAAACAGCTCCCCAATTTACTGCTTTTATCTAATTTGCTTCATTCTCTTGGCATCCTCTGGGGCCTGTTTTGTTTAACATATTTAACTGTGATATCAGCAAAGGGCTACAGGGGAAAGTAAGTCTGTTTGCAGATGATAAAAACATTTGTAACAGAGTGGATGATCCAGGGGGGGTAGACAAAATGAGAAGTGATATACAACAATTGGAGGATTGGACAAACGACTGGGATCTAAAGTTTAACACAGCAAAGTGTAAAATAATGCATTTTGGGAAGAAAAATCCAAATGTTAATTACAGACTCAATGACACTTTACTGACTGTTACAAATGAGGAACAGGACTTGGGAAGTATTATTTCAAATGATTTAAAACTTAGTAAACAATGTAGTACTGCAACGAGTAAGGCCAGCAGAATGCTTGGATGTATTGGTAGAGGTATTTGCAGCAGAAATAGTGAGGTTCTTATGTCATTTTATAGGCCATTAGTTAGGCCTCATCTTGAGTATTGTGTGCAGTTCTGGAGGCCATTTCTTCAGAAGGATATTAACAAACTTGAATCTGTACAAATATAACTTACCAGGATAGGTTCAATGAGAGGCTCAATGTATAGCTTAGAGGAGAGAAGGGAAAGACGTGATATGATAGCAACTTTCAATTACGTTAAAGGGCTTAGTAAAACTGAGGCTGTGGGTATTTTACATAAAATGGAAAATTCAAGACCAAGGGGTCATGATCTCAAGCTGAAGGGTAGTAGATTCAGGAGTAATTCTAATACAATGCTTGCAGCTCATCTATGGTCTAGGAGGCACAGTCCTTAACTGGTTTAAATCTTTCCTCGCTGGTAGATCACAGAGAGTAATATCAGGATCAAGCTCATCAGCACCGACAGAACTGGCCTGCTGAGTTCCACAAGGATCCATGCTGTCTCCCATGCTATTCGCAATTTACTTACTACCACTGAGGGACATCATTAATCAACATGGCCTAAGATATCATTGTTACGCTGATGACACACAACTCTACTTCTCCTTTGCTCCAGATACTACAGACCCAGCATGGCGCATAGACAGTTGCTTAACAGACCTCATAGAATGGATGAATGCTAGCTGTCTCAAAGTGAACCCGGACAAAACAGATATACTCTTGGTGAGGGGACCCGGGCTTTAAAAATATCCCACGATCACCCAGCTGGCCTGGAGCTTGGACTATCTTTTAAACAGCAGATTTCCTCCGTAATAAAATTTTCCTACTTTCATCTGAAAAACATAGCCAGGATCCTACACTTAATTCCACCGGATGATATACCAACATTAACCCATGCATTTGTATCCTCTAGGCTAGATTACTGCAATGCACTTTACTTGGGCCTCCCAAAAAAAGAACTCCATCGCCTTCAGATGGTACAAAACGCAGCAGCCAGACTACTGACCAATCAATCTCGCTCCTGCCACATAACACCTGTTCTCCACTCCCTGCATTGGCTTCCAATTAAATGGTGAACATATTTTAAAATTGACCTGCTGACCTTCAACGCCTTAAACAATCAAGGCCCACAGTACCTGAAAGAGCTCCTGACACACTACATCCCATGAAAAAATCATATATGTCCCCAGCACTTATGGGTATAAAAAGTTCATCTTTTATTGAAGGATAAAGTTAAAAATAAGCAACGTTTCGTGACCTTATGTCACTTAATCATGCTTCTGTTACATACTGACAGTTTGTGTCTTTTTAAGCATTTGTTTCTCGCGCCAAATTGATACTAACAATGTGTCTTAGGCGCCATCTGCTGTTCTATATGTATATTACATCTTAGTTTCATTTCTACACTTTTTACAAAGAGGCATTTATGTAACAATATTAAAAACAATAGTCACTCTATGAGTTGTAAAGCAGCTACATTTTTTTCTTTTTTCTTTTTGGGTCTATATGGATCTTTAAAGTACAGTCACTTGTTTGTTGATTTGTGATAGGTATTACTGACATTACACTAATTTACTAAAGGGTTACATGGGGGGGTTTATAAAAAGCATGATAAATCAAAATCTCTATTTAACCATTTTGGTGCTATGGATTCCATTTTGTGGATCCACCACATTTCCCTTTGTTTGAGCAACTGCTCACGATCTGATCCATTTCTAGGTGTCTGTACCTGTTCTATCACTTGCCAACGTAGTTGGCTAATCCCATGCCCCCTTTCTAAGAAATGTTTAGCAAGGGGGGCCTCCATATTTTTTCTCCTAATATTACTACGATGTTGTGTGAGGCGATCCCTAATCTTTTGGGTAGTCTCCCCCAAATAGATAAGGGAACACGGGCACTTAATTAAATAAATGACATGTGTACTGTCGCATGTAAAAAATCCATTAATTGTGAATTTTTCCCCACTTTGTGGGGGAAAAAAATGGGGGCCCTTAATGATGGAACTACAAGACATGCACCCCAAACAGGGGTAGCTCCCTTTCTTTTTGCTACCTAGGTATGTCTGTCTGCATTCCCTACTAGGGCCAACATCGGACCTTACCAAGTGGTCCCCTGTACTCTTCACTCGCCTATAGGCCATGAGTGGTGGATTTTGCAACTGTAGTATGTCTGGATTGCAATTTTTCAAGATGTGCCAATTCTTTCTAATGATCTTGCCCACCTTGTTACTATGCGGATTGTGCTGTGATACAAATATTATCCTATCATTTGTATTTTTATTGTCCTTTTTGGGTTTGGGATATCTTATCTCCTCTAATTTACTATCAATGAGTTTGGATGGATACCCTCTGGTGAGGAACTTGCGCTTCATCTGTTCTAGTCTGACTGTTCTTTCTTCCTCATTGCTCACTATTCTCTGCACTCTCAGCAGCTGACTCTTAGGCAAGGAATCCACCAGTCTCCTAGGATGAAAGCTATCATATTTCAACAGTGTATTCTTGTCTGTCTCCTTTACATATAAATTAAATTTCAAGCCATTCACTGATTTACTTATCTTTGTGTCTAGAAAGGTAACGGTCTCCTCACTATAGGTAATGGTAAAATATAAGCCTCTTACCTCTGCATTAAGCTCCCTAACAAATCCCTCTAGGGTTCCAACGTCGCCCCACCACACACCAAATATGTGATCTATGTACCTCCACCAAACTGCTCCATATTTCTTGTAGAGGTGATTTTCATAGACTCTTCTCTCTTCGAATTCATTCATAAACAAATTAGCGTATGATGGGGCGACGTTGGAGCCCATAGCCGTACCTTTGACCTGGATAAACCAATCATCCTGAAAGAGGAAATAATTCCAATATAAGACTAGGCACAATAATTTCTCCACAAAATCACATTGACCAGCCGTGTATCTACCGCTCACCATGAGTGTCTTTCTAATGATGGATATTCCAGTTTCATGATTAATAGATGTATACAAACTCCTGACATCCATGGTGAACAGCAGATACCGGCTGGTCGGTAGCTCCAGCATTTTTACTTTCTCAAGAAAATGACCTGTGTCCTTCACAAAACTAGCCATTTTGGTAATCTCAGGCTGGAGTAGTCTGTCCAGGAATTTTGATATGTTTGTGAAGACAGACTCCACACTGGAGACTATGGGCCTCCCCGGTGGTCTCTTTAAATCCTTATGGACTTTTGGCACCGTATAAAATACTGGTGTCCTCGGTTTGTCCACATACAGATATTCTGCCAATTTTTTATCTATGATTTCGGGTTTTACTGCCTGATCTAAAATGTGCCTTATTTCTTTCTGTATCTTATACACTGGATTGGTAGATATTTGATTATATGTGTCAGGGTCCCCCAATTGTGTTCTGATCTCCTGTATGTAGTAAGCCTTGTCTATTACTACAGTGGCACCACCTTTGTCCGCCCCCTTTAATATTACATTTTTGTTAGATTTCAAAGTTTTTAGTGCTAATTTATCGTTCCTAGAGAAGTTATCAGTTGTTACTTTTTTTGTTTTAGTGTAAACCTTGTTTTTAGTTGCTATCTGCAGTTGTTTTATATCATTCTCTACTAGGCTAATAAATGTATTAACACTATGATTTGAAGTGTTAGGGCAAAAAGAACTTTTTTTCTTAAGACCGTAATCCTGCAAAGTTAACATATTTTTATTTCTTTCACCATTGACACCCTTATTACTGAATATTGAATGACTCGTGGACTCTCCATACCACACTTTTAACTTGATGTTTCTGAAAAGTCTGTATAAATCTTTTGATAACTCAAAAAAGTCTATGTCTCTAAACGGACATAATGAGAGTCCTTTATCAAGTACATTCAATTCATGTATAGTTAAATCTTGGCTGGATATATTTACCACCGTCATCTGTTCATCCGTTATTTCATCTGTGTGGCTTTTCTCTGAGACTTCCTCACTTTGTCCGTCTGCAGCTGTTTTTTCTTTCTGCCTCCCTGTGCGATGTTTGCGGCCTCCCCGGCGATATCGCTCTCGCCGCCGCTCTGCTCTAAAGGGGACCCATATGCTCCTTCTGATGACGTGTCTGATTGGTCTGATCCGCTTCCACTGCGCGCCTGGTGCTGTCTCCTCTGATTGGCTCTTTCCCGGCCTCTGTGTCTGTTGACACTCCAGTTGCCATGGGGACCTCCACGCCATTTGTATACTCTCCCCATCTTGTAATCATCCTCATCGCGCTGAAACTTTGTGCGCTTAACTTCTTTGATGATCTTCTGTTCAGCTTGGATTTTTTCTTCCAGTTTCTTGTCCAGACTCTCGACCTCCTCATGGGTGAGTGTTGCTGCTAGTTCTGCTCTCTGGGTCTTAGACACCTCCGTCTGTAGTTCAATTTCATTTAGAAGGGCCTCTACCGTACATACCATAAGATCTAGGGAGCACTTGTTAAGTATAGCGTCGAACCGGTCACAGTAACTCTTGTTCTCCTTCAGTAAAGTTGGGCAGGTGTGCATTCTCAGGCCTCGAGGGATCCTCCTTACCCTGTAATATTCCGCCAGGGTAGTAGCATGGAGGTCCCATTTCATTAATTTCATTTATAACACTTCATATTCCTTACCCACCACTTCAGATGGGACTGATCTTAGAAAATCTCTGGACCCTCTTGTTAGGGCCGTTATTCGTGCCGCATCAATATCGCTGTATACATAGGTTTTGCTGCTGTCTGCTCCAGTGACTTGTCCTTCTATGTTCTCCATATCCCAAAATCAGTGTGCTCGTGGTCCGCAGTTTCCAATAGATACTCCAATATTATGTGTGAATACAGCACCACTGAAATGTGCACGGTGTAGAGGAAAAACTGCAACTCCTCTCAGTCACTGAAAAAATCATATATGTCACCAGCACTTATGGGTATAAAAAGTTCATCTTTTATTGAAGGATAAAGTTAAAAATAAGCAACGTTTCGTGACCTTATGTCACTTAATCATGCTTCTGTTACATACTGACAGTTTGTGTCTTTTTAAGCATTTGTTTCTCGCGCCAAATTGTTACTAACAATGTGTCTTAGGCGCCATCTGCTGTTCTATATGTATATTACATCTTAGTTTCATTTCTACACTTTTTACAAAGAGGCATTTATGTAACAATATTAAAAACAATAGTCACTCTATGAGTTGTAAAGCAGCTACATTTTTTTCTTTTTCTTTTTTTTTTTTTATAGTGAGGAGACCGTTACCTTTCTAGACACAAAGATAAGTAAATCAGTGAATGGCTTGAAATTTAATTTATATGTAAAGGAGACAGACAAGAATACACTGTTGAAATATGATAGCTTTCATCCTAGGAGACTGGTGGATTCCTTGCCTAAGAGTCAGCTGCTGAGAGTGCAGAGAATAGTGAGCAATGAGGAAGAAAGAACAGTCAGACTAGAACAGATGAAGCACAAGTTCCTCACCAGAGGGTATCCATCCAAACTCATTGATTAGAGGAGATAAGATATCCCAAACCCAAAAAGGACAATAAAAATACAAATGATAGGATAATATTTGTATCACAGCACAATCCGCATAGTAACAAGGTGGGCAAGATCATTAGAAAGAATTGGCACATCTTGAAAAATTGCAATCCAGACATACTACAGTTGCAAAATCCACCACTCATGGCCTATAGGCGAGTGAAGAGTATAGGGGACCACTTGGTAAGGTCCGATGTTGGCCCTAGTAGGGAATGCAGACAGACATAGCTAGGTAGCAAAAAGAAAGGGAGCTACCCCTGTTTGGGGTGCATGTCTTGTAGTTCCATCATTAAGGGCCCCCATTTTTTTCACCCACAAAGTGGGAAAAAATTCACAATTAATTGATTTTTTACATGCGACAGTACACATGTCATTTATTTAATTAAGTGCCCGTGTTCCCTTATCTATTTGGGGGAGACTACCCAAAAGATTAGGGATCGCCTCACACAACATCGTAGTAATATTAGGAGAAAAAATATGGAGGCCCCCCTTGCTAAACATTTCTTAGAAAGGGGGCATGGGATTAGCCAACTACGTTGGCAAGTGATAGAACAGGTACAGACACCTAGAAATGGATCAGATCGTGAGCAGTTGCTCAAACAAAGGGAAATGTGGTGGATCCACAAAATGGAATCCATAGCACCAAAAGGGTTAAATAGAGATTTTGATTTATCATGCTTTTTATAAACCCCCCCATGTAACCCTTTAGTAAATTAGTGTAATGTCAGTAATACCTATCACAAATCAACAAACAAGTGACTGTACTTTAAAGATCCATATAGACCCAAAAAGAAAAAAAAAATGTAGCTGCTTTACAACTCATAGAGTGACTATTGTTTTTAATATTGTTACATAAATGCCTCTTTGTAAAAAGTGTAGAAATGAAACTAAGATGTAATATACATATAGAACAGCAGATGGCGCCTAAGACACATTCCGCTAGATTTGGAGTTTTGTCGGTAACGACCCGAAAAACTAACGCCGGCTTTTTTCTGGCCGCACCATAATAATAACTCTGGTATTGAGAGTCCATATAATGTCAGCGTTAGGCTCCAAAAAAGGAGCGTAGAGCATTTTTAACGCAGCTTCAACTCTCAATACCAGAGTTGCTTACGCAAGCGGCCAGCCTCAAAAACGTGCTCGTGCACGATTCCCCCATAGAAAACAATGGGGCTGTTTGAGCTGAAAAAAAACCTAACACCTGCAAAAAAGCCGAGTTCAGCTCCTAACGCAGCCCCATTGTTTGCTATGGGGAAACACTTCTACGTCTGCACTTAACACCCTAACATGTACCCCGAGTCTAAACAACCCTAACCTTACACTTATTAACCCTTAATCTGCCGCCCCCGCTATAGCTGACACCTGCATTTTATTTTTAACCCCTAATCTTCCGCTCCATAAAAAGCCGCTACTTACATTATCCTTATGTACCCCTAATCTGCTGCCCCTAACACCGCCGACCCCTATATTATATTTATTAACCCCTAACCTGACCCCCACAACGTCGCAGCCAGCTACCTACAATAATTAACCCCTAATCTGCCGAGCGGGCCTGAGCGCTACTATAATAAAGTTATTAACCCCTAATCCGCCTCACTAACCGTATAATATATAGTATTAACCCCTAATCTGCCCTCCCTAACATCGCCGACACCTAACTTCAATTATTAACCCCTAATCTGCCGACCGGAGCTCACCGCTATTCTAATAAATGGATTAACCCCTAAAGCTAAGTCTAACCCTAACACTAACACCCTCCTAACTTAAATATAATTTTATTCTTACGAAATAAATTAACTCTTATTAAATAAATTATTCCTATTTAAAGCTAAATACTGATTGAGCTTGCATTCTATTGGCTGTTTCGATCAGCCAATAGAATGCGAGCTCAATCTGATTGGCTGATTGGATCAGCCAATCGGATTGAACTTGATTCTGATTGGCTGATTCCATCAGCCAATCAGAATATTGCTTCCTTAATTCCGATTGGCTGATAGAATCCTATCAGCCAATCGGAATTCGAGGGACGCCATCTTGGATGACGTCCCTTAAAGGAACCATCATTCTGCAGTTGGACGTCGCCGGAAGAAGATGGGTCCGCGGTGGAGGTCTTCAGGATGGAGCCGGTCGTCATCGGATGAAGATAGAAGATGCCGCTTGGATCAAGATGGTTGCCGGTCCGGATCGCCTCTTCTTCCCGGATAGGATGAAGACTTTGGAGCATCTTCTGGACCTCTTCAGCCACCGGATGATGGATCGCCAACCCCCGCTTGGGTTGGATGAAGATTTTGGAGCCAGGACGGATCGGTGATACCTGGTGAGGTGAAGACAAGGTAGGAAGATCTTCAGGGGCTTAGTGTTAGGTTTATTTAAGGGGGGTTTGGGTTAGATTAGGGGTATGTGGGTGGTGGGTTGTAATGTTGCGGGGGGGGGTATTGTATGTTTTTTTTTACAGGCAAAAGAGCTGAACTTCTTGGGGCATGCCCCGCAAAGGGCCCTGTTCAGGGCTGGTAAGGTAAAAGAGCTTTTAACTTTAGTAATTTAGAATAGGGTAGGGCATTTTTTATTTTGGGGGTTTTGTTGTTTTATTAGGGGGCTTAGAGTAGGTGTAATTAGTTTAAAATTGTTGTAATATTTTTCTTATGTTTGTAGATATTTTTTTATTTTTTGTAACTTAGTTCTTTTTTATTTTTTGTACTTTACTTAGTTTATTTAAATGTATTTTTTGTAGGTATTGTATTTAATTAATGTATTGATAGTGTAGTGTTAGGTTTAATTGTAGGTAATTGTAGGTATTTTATTTAATTAATTTAATGATAGTATAGTGTTAGGTTTAATTGTAACTTAGGTTAGGATTTATTTTACAGGTAATTTTGTAATTATTTTAACTAGGTAACTATTAAATAGTTCTTAACTATTTAATAGCTATTGTACCTGGTTAAAATAATTACAAAGTTGCCTGTAAAATAAATATTAATCCTAAAATAGCTACAATGTAATTATAATTTATATTGTAGCTATATTAGGATTTATTTTACAGGTAAGTATTTAGCTTTAAATAGGAATAATTTATTTAATAAGAGTTAATTTATTTCGTTAGAATAAAATTATATTTAAGTTAGGGGGGTGTTAGTGTTAGGGTTAGACTTAGCTTTAGGGGTTAATCCATTTATTAGAATAGCGGTGAGCTCCGGTCGGCAGATTAGGGGTCAATAATTGAAGTTAGGTGTCGGCGATGTTAGGGAGGGCATATTAGGGGTTAATACTATTTATTATAAGGTTAGTGAGGCGGATTAGGGGTTAATAACTTTATTATAGTAGCGCTCAGGTCCGCTCGGCAGATTAGGGGTTAATAAGTGTAGGCAGGTGGAGGCGACATTGAGGGGGGCAGATTAGGGGTTAATAAATATAATACAGGGGTCGGCGGTGTTAGGGGCAGCAGATTAGGGGTACATAAGGATAACGTAGGTGGCGGTCGGCAGATTAGGGGTTAAAAAAATGTATTCAAGTGTCGGCGATGTGGGGGGACCTCGGTTTAGGGGTACATAGGTAGTTTATGGGTGTTAGTGTACTTTAGAGTACAGTAGTTAAGAGCTTTAGAAACCGGCGTTAGCCCAGAAAGCTCTTAACTACTGACTTTTTTCCTGCGGCTGGAGTTTTGTCGTTAGATGTCTAACGGTCACTTCAGAAACAACTCTAAATACCGGAGTTAGAAAGATCCCATTGAAAAGATAGGATACGCAATTGACGTAAGGGGATCTGCGGTATGGAAAAGTCGCGGCTGAAAAGTGAGCGTTAGACCCTATTTTGAGTGACTCCAAATACCGGCGGTAGCCTAAAACCAGCGTTAGGAGCCTCTAACGCTGGTTTTCACGGCTAACGCCAAACTCCAAATCTAGGTCATTGTTAGTAACAATTTGGCGCGAGAAACAAATGCTTAAAAAGACACAAACTGTCAGTATGTAACAGAAGCATGATTAAGTGACATAAGGTCACGAAACGTTGCTTATTTTTAACTTTATCCTTCAATAAAAGATGAACTTTTTATACCCATAAGTGCTGGTGACATATATGATTTTTTCAGTGACTGAGAGGAGTTGCAGTTTTTCCTCTACACCGTGCACATTTCAGTGGTGCTGTATTCACACATAATATTGGACACTACATCCCATCCCGCTCACTTAGGTCAGCCAACACATCCCTCCTCTCCAGAGCATTCGGCCACGCTGCCCCTACTTTCTGGAACTCTTTACCGTGCGCAATCAGAGAGGCACCGTCCTTACAGACTTTTTTTAAAAAATCTTAAGACCCACCTCTTCCATCAGACATTCAGTCCGCTTATCTGACCTTCAGAAACTCCTAACTTTTATGTCTTATGTTGGTATATTTGTAAAGTGCTTTTAGTCTCACAGGGAGAAAAGTGCTATATAAATCGCAAATTATTATTATTATTATAATTTGAGGAAGCACTTCTTTACAGAAAGAGTGATTGATTTATGGAATAAACTTCCTCAAGCGGTAGTAATGACAAACACTGTGGGGGACTTTAAAAATGCCTGGGACAAGCATAAGGTTATCCTACGAACTAGATACATTTTTACTGTTAGGAAATATCGGGCAGACTTGCTGGGCCTATGGCTATTATCTGCCGTCAATATCTATTTTCTATGTTTCTATGAATAGCATACCTAGTGCACTACTGGGAGCTAGCTGCCGATTGGTGGCTGCACATAAATGCCTCTTGGCATTGGGTTACCCCATGTGGTCAGCTAGCTCCCAGTAGTGCATTGCTGCTCCTTCAACAAAGGATACCAATTGAATAAGGAAATTTGATAAAATAAGTAAATGGAAAGTTGTTTGAAACTGTTTGCTCTATCTAACCAAGAAATAAATATCCCTTTAATTCCCCATTAAAGGGCATCTGGCATGTCTCTCAGATCTTATAAATAGGTTGTTTAGATGCAGAGATCTCTAAATGGATATAAAAGTGTGTACAAAAAATGCTCTGCTATGTTATAGCATTTTATTATTGTGCTGTAAGTTGCATATACCTATGTGTTTAACCCTCACAAATCAAGAACACTTCAATTTCCCTTTAATACATTTAGGGATCTGCTGCCACCTAAAAATGTACAGGTATAAAAACTTTATGCAAACTGCTTGGGAACCGAAAAAGTTTGGATTTCTGAATATTTGTATATTGGCATCCGTGAAATGTGACATCTTAGAGAGGGTATAGAACTAAGGGGTATATTTACCAAGCAGCTGACGCTGCTTATTCCATGCAAACCTTCTGGCTCGCCAGAAACAGAAGTTAAGAAGCAGCGGTCTTAAGACCGTTGCTCCTTAATTCGTCTGCCAACTGTAATCATCCCAATCAGATACGATTGATTGACACCCCCTGCTAGCGGCTGCAAGGTCTAATCTAAGCCCCCTAATAAAATAAAAAAGCCCCACAAAATAATAAAATTCCCTACCCTAAACTAAATTACAAAGTAATCAGCTCTTTTACCAGCCCTTAAAAAGACTTTTTGCAGGGCATTGCCCCAAAGTAATCAGCTCTTTTAACTGTAAAAAAAATACAATCCCCCCCAACATTACAACCCACCACCCACACACCCCTACTCTAAAACCAAAATCCCCCCTTAAATAAACCTAACACTACCCCCCCTGAAGATCACCCTACCTTGAGCCGTCTTCAGCCAGCCGGCAACCGATGGGCCAGAATTGGACATCCGGAGCGGCAGAAGTCTTCATCCGATCAGGGCAGAAGAGGTCGTCCAAGCGGCAGATGTCTTCATCCAAGCGGCATCTTCTATCTTCAATCAACTGGAGCGGAGCCATCTTGAATCCAGCCGACGCGGAGCCATCCTCTTCTTCCGATGTCCTAAGACCGAAATGAAGGTTCCTTTAAATGACGTCATCCAAGATGGCATCCCTCGAATTCCGATTGGCTGATAGGATTCTATCAGCCAATCGGAATTAAGGTAGGAGAAATCCGATTGGTTTATGTAATCAGACAATCGGATTGAACTTCAATCCGATTGGCTGATTGGATGAGCCACTAGAATGCAAGGTCAATTATATTGGATCATCCAATCAGCCAATCGGATTGAAGTTCAATCCGATTGGCTGATTACATCAACCAATCGGATTTTTCATACCTTAATTCCGATTGGCTGATAGAATCCTATTTTGTAATTTAGTTTAGGGTAGGGAATTTTATCATATTGGGGGGCTTTTTTATTTTATTAGGGGGCTTAGATAAGTTGTAATTAGTTTAAAATTCTTGTAATATTTTTTTATTTTTTCTAATTTAGTGGGGGTTTTTTTGTATTATATTTTTATTGAATTGTATTTTAGGTTTGATCATTGTAGTTAATTTATTTAATTAATTTATTGATAGTGTAGTGTTAGGTGTATTTGTAACTTAGGTTAGGATTTATTTTACAGGTAAATGTGTATTTATTTTAACTAGGTAGCTATTAAATAGTTATTAACTATTTAATAGCTATTGTACCTAGTTAAAATAAATACAAAGTTGCCTGTAAAATAAATATAAATCCTAAAATAGCTACAATGTAACTATTAGTTATATTGTAGCTATATTTGGGTTTATTTTACAGGTTACACTTACAGTTCTCGAAGACCGAACATCCATCCTCATCCAGGCGGAAGAAATCTTCATCCAAACGGGCAGAAGTCCTCATCGAAGCCGGCAGAAGTCTTCATCCAAGCAGGCAGAAGTCCTCATCAAAGCCGGCAGAAGTCTTCATCCAAGTGGGCAATCGGAATGTAAGGGACACCATCTTGGATGACGTACCTTAAAGGGAGACTTCCTTCTACGTTGACCATTGGAAGAAGAGGATGCTTTGCGCCAGATGTCTTGAAGATGGACCCGCTTAGTGCCAGATGGATGAAGATAGAAGATGCTATCTGGATGAAGAGAGAAGATGCGGTCTGCATGAAGACTTCTGCCGGGCTCTGATGAGGACCTCTGCCGCTTGGATGAGGATGGATGTCCGGTATTCGAAAACTGTAAGTGGATCGTCAGGGGTTAGTGTTTGTTATTTTTAAGGGTTTATTGGGTGGGTTTTATTTTTAGCTTAGGGTTTGGGCAATGTAAAAGAGCTAAATGCCCTTTTAAGGGCAATGCCCATCCAAATGCCCTTTTCACTGCAATGTTTAGCTTAAGTTTATTTAGATAGGTTTTTATTTGGGGGTTTGGTTGTGTGGGTGGTGGGTTTTACTGTTGGGGGTTGTTTGTATTTTTATTTACAGGTAAAATAGCTGATTTCTTTGGGGCAATGGCCCGCTAATGGCCCTTTTAAGGGCCATTGGCAGTTTAGTATAGGCTAGGGGTTTTTTTATTTGGGGGGGGGGGGGCTTTTTTATTTTGATAGGGCTATTAGATTAAGAGTAATTCATTTTTATTTTTGATAATTTTGTTTTTTATTTTGTGTAATTTAGTGTTTATTTTGTTTTGTAATTTAGATAAATGTATTTGATTAATTTATTTTGTTTTATTGTAATGTTAGTTTTTAGCATAAGGCATGTTAGGTTTTATTTCACAGGTTACTTTGTATTTATTTTAACTAGGTAGCTAGTAAATAGTTAATAACTATTTACTAACTAGTCTACCTAGTTGAAATAAATACAAACTTACCTGTGAAATAAAAATAAAACCTAAGATAGCTACAATATAACTATTAGACAGGTAAGTATTTAGTTTTAAATAGGAATTATTTAGGTAATAATAGTAAGTTGTATTTAGATTTATTTTAATTATATTTAAGTTAGGGGGTGTTAGGGTTAGGTTTGGTTTAGGGGTTAATAGGTTTATTATAGCGGCGATGTGGGCAGACAGCAGATTAGGGGTTAATAATATTTAAATAGTGTTTGCGATGCGGGATGGCTGCGGTTTAGGGGTTAGTAATTTTATTATAGTGGCGACGATATGGGGAGCAGCAGATTAGGGGTTAATAAATGTATTATAGTGTTTGCGATGCGGGAGGGCCTCGGTTTAGGTTTTAATAGGTAGTTTATTGGTGTTAGTGTACTTTGTGACAGTTTAGTTATGAGTTTTATGTTACAGCTTTGTAGCATAAAACTCATAACTACTGACTTTATATGGCAGTACGAATCTTGTCATTTAAAGCTGTACTGCATACTTTTTGGCCTCACTGCAAAACTCGTAATACCGGCGCTACGGGAGTCCCATTGAAAAAGGACTTTTCTTAAAGTGCGATACTGATGTTGCGTGACGGCCAAAAGGGTGTGTGGTACACCTATTTTGACAAGACTTGTAATAGCGGCATTAGTGAAAAAGCATCGTTATGAAGCATAACGATGCTTTTTCACTCATAACGCAAAACTCGTAATCTAGCTGAAAGTTATTTATTCACAATATATATATATTATTATATATATTATATATATATATATATATATATATATATATTGTGAATAAATAACTTTAATTGTATATTTACAACATTTTCACCTGTAGGGTGTTATAATGTAACACGTTTATCAATATTTAATAGATACTCAAAATACGTCTGTTGGACTGAACAAAACTGCTTTGTGGGGAATGGTAATTAGGGGTGAAATTTCTAAGGACTGTGTAGGGAATAGAATTTATAATGGCAGCTGTGTGCATAATTTCCTTTACACCACCTTAAATGTTTTCTCTTTAAGTTCTTAGGTGTCAATAGCATTGCTTGTCACAAGATAATATACCCATAAAAATACATAAATTAAAGGGTTTCCAACTATAAAATGTTTTCAGATCGCTACAACTCAATGAAATGTAGAGAAGGGTTTAGGCATTAGTCAAACACTTTGCAAAGAGCAGGAAATTGCTCTTAAAATCCTGGTTGCTGATTTAGCTCTTTTAAGACTTTTTTTGCTCTGCTATGTTTTTATATTAATTTCCAGCTTGTCCAGATGGATTTTTGGGGCTTGAGTGTCTCAAGATTTGTGATTATAAGAATGGTTCTCCAATGTAACCACATCAGAGGACAAAGCCAATGGTTTCCTTGCTGGAGCTGTGCCATATGTAACCAACGTCTGTATATCAGTCACTCTCCAAGCACAGGCATTTTCCAAGAGTTCTATATTCTTCTCGTACAGTGATCTGAAATACCAAAAAGAGAAGTTGCACAGAATAAGATAGAAGTTTAAGTTCTGTTTTAAACCAAATATGTTGTTCTTACAGTTTGGGAAAACATCAAATTTGTCAGCTTCCTATATGTTTTATAAGCCAAACCTTTCATGGTAAAAACAAAAGGTATATCATGTGCCCCTCTGATTTACATCAGTGATGGGAAGGATTCAGTACATATGGTGTCAATTGTAAGAATACTCTTATCCTGCTCTTTAGAAACAGAACGTTCTAGTTATGGAAGCTTTTAAAACTGCTCTCCAAGGTCATACGCTCGCAGCTCTTGTCTTTAGTGCCACCAAAATCAGTGCATCCTATTGTTTATATTTACTTGTGTTATCATAGTAATTATTCAACAGAAAACCTTTTTCCCAAAGTGGATACACTGGATGATTTTGACTCACCTATTTTTTATGTTTACTCTCTAAGGTTCTATCTGTATAATATTGCTGGCACGCACATCATTTAAGCAAGCAGGTTTTTTTTTTGTTTGTTTGTTTTTTTAATTCTGCACATTTTGCCAGTACAATGTTTGATTAAATGCTTTTAAAACAAATGTGATATTCCCGTAAGGACTTGTTACATTTTACTCACAGATCCAGTGCATTATTGTATTGTTAACTTTGCACAGGTTGAGTATTAAAAGAACCTACTACACAAGTAGCAAATTTACTAATCTTTTGTATAGTGGCTCCAGTTTAAAAACTTGCATAGGATCTAACATTTAGAAGGTGAACTAGACATGTCAGTATTTATGTATTCAATAAATCAGTGTTTTCGTATCCATATTAATTTTACTAAGTCATTAATTGTTACTTTCAGTTAAGGATTTTATTTATCATATGAGATCTTTTAAACCCTTTATCTTATGTCATTTTTAATTTGATACAATTAAAGGGACAGGAAACCCCAACATTTTCTTTCGTGATTTGGTTAGAACACACAATTTTAAACAACTTTCCAATTTTACTTCTATTATCAAATTTGCTTCTTTCTCATGTTATCATTTGCTGAAAGAACAGCATGGCACTACTGGCATCTAAATGAATACATCTAGACAGCCAATCACAAGAGACAGTTGTGTGCAGGCACCAATCCGCAGCTAGCTCCCACTTTTGTAAGATATGCGCCTATTATTTTTTAACAAAGTGAATTTAAAAGTGTCTTGAAATGACATGCTCTATCTGAATCATGCAAGTTTAATTTTGACTTTCCTATCTCTTTAATGGTCCTTTAAATCCTGCATTTATCATTGTCTTTATTGTTGCACTATATTTTGTTCTACATTACATCTACATTGCACCGGTTTTAATGAACCAACATATAGCTGTCATTTTTTTGGTGCCACATTATCCACTTTTGGTATTTCAATTATCTTAACATACCATATATTGGTAACACCATAAAAATCAAACTGCAAGAAACATTGTTGAAGTAATTTAATTTCTAAATTGTTTACATTATTTAAATACTGGTAAAAGAGCGGAACTTTGGATTCTGGAATAAAACATTTCATACTTAAAGGGACAGTGTACCCTATATTTTTTCTCTCTTTAATTTGTTTCCAATTACGCATTATACCTGCTGGAGTGCATTCAATTGTTTACAAATAACTTGTGTACCATTATTTCAGCATTAGAAATGACTGCCTTTGTCTGTGGTATCCCTACTCATACTAATAATGTCTGTACTTAAGTATAGGCTATAGAAAAGCTATGCACATACTGTATAGCTAGCAGAATAAATTACACTACCATTGGGAAGAAGAGATAAAAGGTTACTTTTCAGTTGTATTGGGCTTCAGTACACAGATAGAGATAATATAAAAAGCATGTGTGTGTACAGAAAGTGATAAAGAAATATGATTTCCCTGCAAGAACAACATTTTTTAATAGGTGGCGGTTTCATAGAACAAAAACAGCTATTTCATATACAAAAATGTATGCAAAGAAGTAATTTCTCTTAAATTTTTTACTCTGCAGCTGGTATGACAAGTCTTTGGAAATACATTAATGGAAAACGTTTTTTTTTTACAGTATACTGTCCCTTTAAGGATAGAAAAAAATAAAAGAATAAAATAAGGCACGGATTAAACTGCAGCGTTTTACCTGTAAGACCACTGAGAGTTATTCTGAACAGAAAAAGGGATGTAGAAAATAGTGAGTAATTGAATTGAAGAAAAACATGAGTAATTGAATTGAAGAAAGAGTGAGTACTTGAATGGAATATTTGATATATATTCCTTAAGGCTAACAGACTTAAACCGATTTGCTAAGGCTACATCAGAATGCATAAGGCTATCTGATATACAGCATTATATAAGGAAACCATGGGATTTATCAACAAATAAGAATAGATCCAGGGACTCAAGTTGATTAACTGTGGTGTACACAATACTTATAGGCAATATGATTGTGAAGGGTTTACAAACATAGATCCCATGAGCTTTTTATATGGTGTCAGTTTAATTTGATCAGAAATTTAGATGTATTGGTAATTTGTTTCTTGCACATAGGTTTAGCATAAGGCTAAGAGCGCTGTGCATTCATTTGAAAAACACATTTTGTTTCTGTGCTCTTCTTAATGTAATCATTTTTTTTAAATTCTTTCACAATAAGAAAACACCATGAATACACATAATCATGGTCTGTGACCATAAAGCATTGTTGTATTCTGGGGGGAAAAATCTAAAGTAGGAAGGAAAATAAAATATGTATTAATAGAATGATGCTGACATAAACAAATTGGTAAGATATCCTTATAAATTATGCAAAATGTTTTAAAATACTAAGGAATTGTGAATAAAGGCAAATAAATTAGCATTTTTCAATGTTCTTTCTGTAGTTCTCATTTACTTCTTTGTTTTTACAAAACATATAATACTTTGCACTGTTAACTGGTGGAGAATATAGGCACAATTTAGTTAATACACAAACATGATTAACAACCACATATACTGACATAATTAGCAGCAATTACATGTTTGATAAGATGTTCAATAATAAATCTTGAGGATAATGGTGATTCCACCCCCCCCCCCCCCACACACACACACACAATTATTTCATTTTATTGAATTCTGGAGCCAGTACTATAGTATGTTTCATTAGCTTGAGTGGTTTATTGAAAGTTTTAAATAACAAAGTGCACCTTTAGCTATGCATGCATATTTATAGTGAAGCAAGAACTCATAACTGTACCCAAAGCAAAATACATAATACAGCTACATACATATAGCCACTGTTACAGTACTAGTTATAACCATATATGTCCCAATAGATTCATATGTGCAATCAGGGGTAACCAAAGTCACCCATACACACTTACACATACATTTCCTTACCCCTTTATACAGACAGTTAACTGCTTCAATATATATTATTATTCTTTATTTATAAAGCGCCAACAGATTCTGCAGCGCTGCTCATGGTTACAAGGATAACAGTACAATGGAGAAACAATACGATAAAAGACAAAATATTACAGACAAATACGGGGGAATTGAGGGCCCTATTCCGTGGGAACTTACAACATATAGAAGCAAAACTTAACCTTTTGTGCATGATACCTAGAAACCTGTTATCATAAGCCATTTCTTATCCAGCACAGAGAGCTTTTTCTGCTGTAGATAGAGAGCATTGAGTAACCCCTTCCCACCAAACATACAAAGCAATGAGTACTGCATTAATGAAATGCCAAGCATCTATTAAACTCATATACTACATACAGATCAGTGATTAACTGATACAGATACATACAGAGAAACTAAGCTTATACACACACAGTAATTGCTACATTCATACAGTTGCTAATGAGAACATACATACACACTGCTATCTTCCTTTCTATACCACGTATCCCCTCTCTTTTCATTCTTCACCCTTGCATATTATTTCCTATGTTTCTCGTATCATACCTGTCTCTGTCAGCACTCTGTAATCCTATTTACTGATACACCACCACATTGCACCAGCCTATTTTCTCTACTGCTTGCTCTACACAGTATGAATACCAGTCACCCCACTGCAACGATAAATACATATAGTGACCTAAACACAAGAACCCATATACATTCATATCTCAACCCATACAAGCTCACAGTCACCTATGCACATCCATACATAGCCACCCACAATCTACCATACACATAGGCCCTTGCGATTTCAGATGTGGTTTTTCTCGCTGACACTCGCAGGGGATGCCCTAGTTACTATTACTCAGTGGATCGCTAATATCGATAGCGATATTTAGAGCTCCACTTATAATCTAGTCCTTCACAGTCAAAAATGAAATTGCTGCAAAGAGAACTGGTGGACAAAGATATATTACCACCAGGAGTTACCCATATTTAGGATGTGCTAGCTGTAGCTCAGTAATAAAAGGGACTGAGTTTTTACATCCACAAACAGGTAGGGAATTTAAAATCAATGGCCACTACACATGTAAACCTTCTTTTTATCTGATTAAATATCCCTGCTCCCGGATATACATAGGTGAGACCGTAAGAAAGATAAGAGACAGAGTGTGCCAGCACAGGTGCAATATTAGTTTAGGGGATACTGCAGCTCCGGTATAATGTTTTGGCTGCAGGATACAGATTTGCCAATTGAAATGGCAAGTCATCTATAATGTGGACATATTAAGACGAGGGGCAATAAATAGCTTTTGTTAAAGCCAAATGAATCCTTCTTGAACAATAAATTACAGGCTTTGGTCCCTAAAAGTTTGAATAGAGAATTATATGGCAGTGTTTTTGTAACTGATTTCCTGAATTTATAAAAAACATCTTCTGCTAGTTGGCAGTAAAGGCCCTTTAAGTTTTCTATAGTGGGCATAGTATGTGAAGGTTTTTACTGAAATCAGAAAATGTAATATGTAGCATCTATCTAAATAGTATACATTGTGTACATTGGGGTAAAATAACTAGTTTGTTTTTAATTGAAAATAGATTTGACCACTAGGTGGCAGTAATGTATAAAGATTGTAATATTGGCAACTGAAAGGTTAATGAGTTGGGTTTAAAAAAGTCTGTGTACCACTGTTATAGATAAGCATGAGCAAGGGTGTGATACCTGAAACATTGCTTATTCCTGTTGCACCAGTTGTGAATATGCATTAATAAAGTAATATTTGCATTCAAGACAGTGCTGTGGATCCTTTGCTTTGATGAATCCTGAAAGAAAAAATTGAGATTTCATGTCCTTTCATGTCCTTCTAAATAATTATGATTTAAATGATATTTTTAAACATTTTGTACAATAAAACATTTAATGTGTTTAATTGCTGTTTCTTATATGCATGGAAGCACATTTGGAATGTAATGTTTATTTAAATCTATTAGGGTAACTATATGTGAAGAGGCTTTGTATTGTGCCTTGAAACTCTAAAACTATATATATATAAAAAAAAAATTGTGTCTAAAAGCAGAATGTAGTATTCTGAAATTTAGTATATCACAGTAAAAAAGACCCACAACTGAGCATTACAAACATATATCAGGAAAAAAAACAAAACCAAATATATTTTTCATGTTTTATTTTTCTCATTTTTTTCAAATTACTAAGATTGGTTGAATAGTGTAACTAAGTTGTATGGTGTCTTTCCAAGAGGAACTTGTGATCTATTATAAAAGGGATATTATTCTTTTATGATTCAGATAGAGCGTGCAATTTTAAACAACTTTTTAATTTATTTCTATTATCATTTTTCTTCATTCTCTTGGTATATTTTGTTCCAGATGCCTACCTAGGTATCTCTTCAACACAAAATAGCATGGGAACAAAGCAAATTTGATAAAAGAGGTAAATTAGAAACTTTAAAAATTAAATGTTCTGTCTGAATCACAAAAGACAATTTTTGGGTTTCCTATCCCTTTAAGATCTAAATCTTTGATAAGGCTGTTTATTGTTATTGGTAAATAAACTATAGTATTTAATTTGATATTGACTATTAACAAATGTACCTGTACTATTACACATATACCTTTATGATCTATAAAGGTTATGCTCTAGTAGAGTTTAAATGACTGTTATTTTTGTGTGCTAGCATTCTTTGCCATTGCATAAGCGTTTTACATTGTAGTTATAAACATGTGAATTACGTTTTCCTGCTTTTATGTTGGCATTGGAGGTAATCTATATGCCATTCTGCGAATCACTAAAGGGCGTAATCCTCCCTGGCCCCAGTTATTTAAAACTATTCTAGAGTAACATGCTGATTGAGTTAATGTTTTTTCATGGAGTATCTCTGATGAGCTGTGTCAGTTCCATAGCATTTTACGATGTGCCAAACCAAAGCCTCCAGCCTGGGCAGATAGACTGTAATGGACCTTCTTACTAATGTCTTTAGTGGATATTTGTAGGATAAAATGTTTCCACTACAGCACAAATGACACAATTCAATATAGACAAATGTCTGTGCTTAAGCAACCATGAAAGTTTATACTGTAGGTTGTAAAATGTCTTTATTCACACATGTGGTGTCTAAGGAATTATGCTGTTTTTTCAGTTGATCTTACCTGACAAGATTCTATGATTTTTTTTTTTTTGTTATTTGTTTTATTTGTTTTGTTTTATGTGTGACAAGAAAATTGCAGCTTGCCCTTGGCAGTCAGACACAAATTGACTGAAGAAACAGAATCAAACTGAAGTAATCCCAAACTAAATTTAATCAAACTAAAAATCCCACCAGGCAACATACTTTGGAGGATAAAGCCCTTATTCAATAACATTTATTCGCTTTTTTAGTAGGAGACCTAGTAAGACAAATTAAATTTATTGCTATATATTTCCTTTCTGCCTCTTTTCTTTTCACAAAAGCTAACTTAAAAATATCTTTCAGTTTAAAGCAGAAAGAGGAATATCATAAAGTCTTTGTTAAAAGCATGTGTATAAGTTTTTTTTTCCAAAAAATGTTCGTCTTGTGTCTATTGATAGATCGATAGGCAAATAAACAGATTGATAGATAAACATCATTAGAAATGGTATAAAGAACATACTAGACTTTACTTTTTATATATTAGGTTCCTTCTTACTTAGAGATGAAGAACATTCAAGTGTATTTAATCTTTCTCCTCTCACAATCTACTTAAAGGGACACTGAACCCAAGTGTTTTCTTTCGTGATTCAGATAGACCATGCAATTTTAAGCAACTTTCTAATTTACTACTATTATCAAATTTTCTTCATTCTCTTTGTATCTTTATTTGAAATGCAAGAATGTAAGTTTAGATGCTGGCCCATTTTTGGTGAACAACCTGGGTTGTTCTTGCTGATTGGTGGATAAATTCATCCACCAATAAGCAAGTGCTGTCCATGGTCCTGAACCAAAAAATAGCTTAGATGCCTTGTTTTTCAAATAAAGATAGCAAGAGAACGAAGAAAAATTGATAATAGGAGTAAATTAGAAAGTTGCTTAAAATTGCATGCTCTATCTGTGTCCCTTTAACTGTATCAATTATAGTAGCAGCTATAGTGATTGAAAATGGTAATTACTTCATTTCCAGTTTTAGTAGAAATATACAATCTGTATCTTTTTGATAAAATAAAATACAATTTTGTTTACCCACAATCCTTTGTGAGTTTAGTAAATGAAGTAATACAAACCACCAGTGATCCATTTGAGCATAGTAGCTACAAGAGGGAAATATGCCAGAATCAGATTTAAAATTTGATTATCATTTTTTTATCACAGACATAGGATTAGATGAAGCATACACAGAGCTAGTCTTCTACCTGTTTGCAATAAACATAGATTAAAAGGATTTGGAGATTAATAATAATAATTTAAAGGGACACTGAACCCAAATGTTTTCTTCCGTGATTCAGATAGAGCATGTAATTTTTTTTTTTAAATTCTTTATTTATAATCCAACAGTGTAATTGAAATACAGAAAAAAATGGCTTTATCATCAGACCATATAAGATATCAATGAAAACATCAGTTACAAAAGTATATATTCCTGTACATGAACCAATACCATGGAGATTAGACAAAAAACAAATACAGCCTTAATTGACCATTGTACACAAAAAAAAAAAAAAAATCAAAATAAGTAATCTGTAAGAAACTAGCAACTGTATATTAAATGCATATACTCTGTTGGTTATTTTTCTCTTTTCCTTTAGATTTCCCTCTTATCCCCCCTCCCCCTAAAGAAAAAAAAAAAAAAAAAAAAAAAAGAAAGGGCCTCTCCGATCCCCCCTCATCCCCTTCCAACAGCCTACCAATTCCCTAATAGGACTATTTCTGAATTTTGAAACGGGAAAAGGATATAATTTATTTCAGTATGGGAAAATATCTTTAAAAATGTTGCTCATTTATTAAAAAAATTTCTAATATCCTGTTCATTTTCTATATTTGTATCCCTTTGCTCAAGTATGCATTGTTTCTTCATGCAGTTTTTGACTTCGGCAATACTTGGAAGTGCTCGGCTTTTCCATTTCTTGCAGATTAAATATCTGGTAGCAAGGATAGAAGAAATTACTACTTTTTCACTAGTTTGCTTACCAGATCTCTCGTTTAAACAAAATACTATCTGGAAAAGTGATAGGGCCACAGGGGTTATCTTTAATACATTTTTTAGCCAATATTCTAGTTTAAACCAAAAGTTTCTTATCTTTGGACATGACCAAAACATATGTATTAGATCAGCTGCAAGATATGTGCACTTGGGGCATTTATTGAATCTGGAGTTACCACATCTGAGGCCTTTCCCAGGGGTAAAATATGCTCCGTGGAGAAGTTTAACCTGTGCTTCGCGCCAAGTGGCAAAGAGTGTAGTCTGAGCTATTCTGTTAATTGATGTTTGAAGCAGTTTTGGTTCGACATTGCTTTGAGGAATTAATAGATTCCAGTTTGCTGCCAATTTTGTTAAGATAGGCACGCCTTTACTGGTGCCTAAAAGATGGTAACATGGGGCAATTGACATATGACCATTTCTAGCTAACACAAGCCAGTTCTCCAATTTTCCTAATCCCCAACTCCAACCCAATTTTTTAACTATATCTAAGACATAGTGTCTTGCCTGTAAATAGGCAAAAAAGTCTTTATTAGACAAATTGAATTCCGTTTTCAGTACCTGAAATGCTTTAATACATCTCCTGTCTCTATCTATTACTTGGTATGCCTTAGTCAGGCCAGCATTATGCCAGCCTTTAAAGACAGCAGAATTTAGGCCTGCTTGGAATTTCGGATTTCCTATTAAAGGTAAATAAGAGGAAGCCTTGGTATTAATTGAGAGGAGGTTGGCAATTTTATACCATGCCTTAAGTGGATTGAAGATTGTTTTCAATTTCTTAATTTCTGACGGTATTTCCTTTGGCGTCAGATGTACTAATGCCGCTGGGAGATACGGGTTGCAGATGTTTATTTCAAGATCATTGTTCAAAACATAATTATTAAGTGAGATCCAGTCAGTTACTATCCGAGCGAGAAAACTAAGATTGTAAAACCTTATATCCGGTAAGGCGAGCCCTCCGTATTCCTTCGGCACTGAAAGTTTAACGAGGGATATTTTTGATCGTTTCTCCTGCCAGAGGAACTGTATAAGTGAGCTATTAATTGAACGAATATCCTTTTCTAATAAAGTTATCAGAGTATTTTGAAGAATATAAAGCAGTTTTGGAAACAGAGTCATTTTAAATAGTGCGATTCGGCCAGAAATTGATATAGGTAGGTTTTGCCATGCCTTAAGTTTCCCTTTAATATATTTCAATATAGGTGGAATGTTAATATTATATAAATCTGAAAATCTGACCGGAATACAGATTCCAAGATATCTAAAGAAATCTGTGACCTCCTGAAAAGGAATATTTGATAGAGAGGTGCTATTTTTCCTAAGCCAGAATATTTCTGATTTTGTCATATTCACTCTGTATCCAGAAAAGGACCCAAATTGGTCCATTATCTGAATCAGCTTAGGGATATTCACTTTGGTATTAGCCAGATATAGAAGTAGGTCGTCCGCATACAGTCCAATTTTTATCTCATGATTGTGAATTTTTATACCGTCAAGACATTGCCTTATCTTAATTGCCAGGGGTTCAATGGCAATGTCAAATAAGAGGGGGGAGAGTGGGCACCCCTGTCGTGTCCCTCTGCCCAGAATTATAGGAGAAGTAAGATTGTTATTGACTATCAGTCTTGTAGAGGGTTGACTATATAAATTCTCAACAAATTTAGAAAAATTGCCTCCTATGCCAAACTTTCTTAATGAAGTTTTTATATGTTCGTGAAAGATGGAATCGAAAGCCTTTTCGGCGTCTATAGAAAGAATGGCAAGATCTGGGATATCCCCATCCCCCTCCTCTGAATCTGACCGATTCCTGAAGTATTCCGTCACTACCAAGACCTCTCTGATTTTTGCAGAGGAATTGCGTTTATTTAGAAATCCTGCTTGGTCAGAATGGATCATTTTTGCAAGTGCCCCCTGTAGTCTGGATGCTAATACTGCAGTTAAAATTTTGTAATCTGAATTCAGAAGAGCTATTGGTCTATATGATTCCTTATGCTTAGGATCTTTTCCACTTTTGAGTATTAAGGTCGTAAAAGATGAAGAGAAGGAGGGTGGGACAGGTTTGCCATCTATATAGAAATTATTGAAAAGAGAACATAGATGAGGGTCATTTTCCATAGATAATATCTTGTAAAACTCACCAGGAAGTCCGTCAGGACCAGCTGCTTTATTTAAAGATAATTTGAAGATTGTTTTCTCAATTTCTTCTATGGTGATGGGAGAGTTTAAGGTATTCAAGATTTCTGTTGGCAATATAGGATGAATAATTTTATTCCAGAACTCAATAGAGTTCTTTGTATCATATGTTTTAAATGTATAGAGCTCTTGGAAGTATTCAAAAAATGCCCGCGAGATATCATCAGATTTTAGCAATTGTTTTCCTTCATGCTGAAGTTGTTCTATAACTGATTGCTTTTTCTCATTTTTCACTAGTTTAGCCAGCATTCTACCCGATTTATTGCCATACCTATACATTTTGGCCTGAATTCTCAGTTCCTTTTGTGATTCTTGTTGCAATATAAAAGTATCTCTTTCATTTTTAGCGCGGACATATCTTGCCCAGTTTAGGGGGGTTTTGTCCATAAGATATTGATTATAAGAATTAGTTAAGAATTTGAGTACTTCTTTCTCTCTTGATCTCATCTTTTTAAGAAATGTACCTCTGTAAGCAATTATTTCCCCCCTCATTACTGCTTTTGCAGCCTCCCAGACTAATTCTGGGCGATTCAGGTATTCGCTATTGAAGTGCACGTACTCTTCAAATTTAATTTTGAGCCAGTTTTTAAATTTAGAATCAGATGCCATAGAGTAGGGAAACAAAAAACGTGGCAAAGCAGCCTGTGAGTGTGTGGTTTGTAGTTCAATAAAGTAAGGTCCGTGATCTGATAATGAAATCGGCAAAATTCCAGATTTGACCTGAGATAGATATATACGTTCATCGGTCAAAAACAAATCGATCCTAGAGAGGGTTTTATGAGCCTTCGAGAGGCAAGAATAATTTTGAGCAGTAGAATTCTGAGCTCTCCAGATATCTCGTAGAGCTAAATTTTGCGTAATTTTCTTAAACATCTTAGACTCCAGGTTATCTTTTTTTTGTTTCAGCCGTTTAGTGTTGAGTCTTAATCTATCTATTGGGCATTGAGGTGCCATATTAAAATCGCCACCGAAAATTAAATGCCCTGTAGTATATACAAGAAGTTTGGACTGGAGAGAGTCCCAGAATTCAGGATCTAAGACATTAGGACCGTAAACATTGCAAAGTGTAAAAACCTTTTGAGCAAATTTAAGCTTCAACAGGACATATCTCCCCCCAGGATCAGCCTCAGAATGAATAATTTCAAAGTTAGTTTTTTTCCCTATTAATATGGCTACTCCTCTTTTCCTCCTCACGCTAGGTGCAAAGTATATTTCTTTTACCCAAGAAGTTCTCAATTTTAGAGATTCTTCTGCAGTTAAATGTGTTTCCTGTATGAACCCTATATCAGTTTGTACTTTCTGTAAATAAGTAAGAATTGCTTTTCTTTTTATGGGTGTTGAAATACCTCCCACATTCCAAGAGACTATTTTACATTTGTCTATCATTATTGCCTTTATATACTAAGAGGGAGGGGGAGAGGGGAGAGGGAGAGAGAAAAAAAAAAAAAAAAGGAAAATTTCACAACAAAAACCCCGAGTTCTTTCGCGTCTGCGAAAGATTGATCCCTCGCCCTGTGCCTCGCCATTGTCGAGACTCACGGGTTTAGCCCAATTTAGGACCTGCATTATATTCAATCAGTTTATTCACACACTACAGCCAGTCTAAGAAACTGGTAAGTCAAGTGAGTTAAAAAAGTATCAGCCTTGTGAGCCTCTTCAAACCAGTGTGTAGCCTCATTCACTATAACTTTAAGCTTAGAAGGATAAATTATAGTGGCTCGATAGCCATGCTGTATAAATTTGGAACAGATAGGGGCCAGTTCTCTTCTTTTTGACGCTGTATCAGCCGAAAAGTCTTGGAAGATGAGAATTGAGGTCCCTCCAATACTGATTGGCTGATGTTTGCGATAATGTTGAAGTAAAACAATCTTATCTTGGTAATTTAATAACTTTGCTATTACGGGTCTGGGCCTACTTCTGCCTTTGTTATCTGTACGAGCTGGCCCAAGCCTATGTGCTCTTTCAACTAAGATAGGTTGATAATCAGATGAAATTTTAAGGATTTTAGGTAGTGTTTCTGAGATGAAGGAAGAGAGATTTTCATATTGTTGTTCTTCTGGCAAGCCTATAATTCTAATATTATTTCTCCTAGAACGATTTTCTAGGTCTTCTAACTTGCTATGGATTTTTTGGATAGTGGTATTTAAGCCTTCTAGTTTAGAATTATGTGAAACTGTTAAATCTTCTAGGTCTGACACCCTTTGCTCAGCTTCTTGTAGTCTGTTAGAAAACTGTCTTACTTCTTGAGTTAATAAAAGGATGTCCTGCTTAATTTCAGTTCTAAGAGCTTCGAATTTAGGAGAAAGAGCATCTGAAATACTGGCGACTAGATTTTGAATATTAGTTGTTTCCTGTGCTATGGGTGTGTTTAATAGAGTTGTTTGACTATCAGCAGTAATCTCTGGAGTACTTTTAAGTTTTCTATCCCTGTGTCGTGCTGCCATGGTGGGAGAGGGAGTCTTTGATAGATTATGAAGAAATTTATCCATGTGCTGAGGGAAGAAAAGTGACTTGTGACAAAAATTCCTGATCGGGAGTTTTGTAGAAAAAACAAGAGACGTGAATCGGACCCCACAAGGGGGATATTAATTAAAATTAAAAAAAAAAAGAAAAAAAAAAAAAAAAAAAGGAAAGTGAGGGTGTACAAGTGTGAGGTGTGTAGTGGTTAGAAAAAAGATGTAGGGAAAAAAAAAAAAAAAAAAAGAGGGGGAAAAGGTGAAAAAAAAGACGTGAAAAAGTGCTTAAATTAGTTGTGTATTGTCCCTCCAGGGAAGCAGGAGCAAGGAATATTTTTTATAAATTAGCTTTGTATAGAGAATAAAGTACTAGAGAGAAAGACTATGACAGTAATTAAACACTATTTTTCCAAATTACCAGAAGATATGTCTCAGTAAAATTATATCAAGATATTATTGTTTATTTTAATAGGTATTGCCAAGATCCTAAATAACTAATAAGATAGCAAAATATATATACCAGCCCTTACCGAAAACAGAAACAAATAAAGCCAATCTCTAATTTCAATTTACATGCAAGAGGTGTACACAGTTCACCACTATATATCAGCAAGTAAGACCTTATTTACTTAACTCAAGAATCAGTAAATGGAAAATATTTATATTGAGTACAGAGGGGCGTGTTCTATGGTTTTACACTTGGGTCATTTGAGAGATATCATTATATTACCAATAATGGCAGACCTATGATATTATCTGTTAGGTACCATTTTACTACCCTCCTAAGATATCTAAGTTTTTAAATGAAAAAATACTTATAGCACATTTATAGTTATATTGCTATAGATTCTTGTTACAATTTTCAAATTGGTTTATAGAAAGAAAAAGGTAGTGGTTCTTTTTTCTTTTGCCTCTTTAGAACAAACGAAGCTGCAGCTTTATGTGGCTATGTGGTTATTGAAGAAGCAAGGAGAAGCATTAGCAGGACAACACCCTTTTCTCCCCCCCCCTTCTCCTCCCCTCTATCTTCTCCTCTCCTTAACCCTGCTAGACAATGTTACACTTATAAATACATAGTTATCCCAGAGTACCAGATAGGGATTCAAATACATACAGTTTCCTGTTAGGCATTACATTTTTTAAACAAGCAAAAAAAAAACTAAAAAGAGAAAAAAAGAGAGAAAAAAAAAAAGAAAAACTTTTCTTTATCTCTGAATAGCCTAAGAAGAACTGTGCTTAATAGGCCCAACTAAGCACTATACTCTAAATGATTATCAAGTTCTTGTATATAACCTCAGACATTTCAAAGTGCTGGATGTATCATTTTGTATAAGCAAGTCTTCAGGTCTTGACAGTGTAACTTTTAGAAAAAAATAGCACAGGGGAAATCTGTTACTTTTGTTTCTCCTTCAGTGTGATTCCCCTTAGTTATACAGTCATATCATGATTTTTTTTTCTTTTCCTTTTACTTTAATAAGCTCTGGCTCAGGGTTGCTCAGTCCAGACCAAAAGATGACTTGAAACCTTGGTTTCGTAGGTTTTATTACCCCCTGCTCCCCTTTCTTATATTTGTTTTAACATACCTATTTCATAGGGGGGTTAGGGTTTTAAGCCTGTTCCCTTCTATGCGCCCCTAGGTTCTTTTATCCGTCTGAGGAAATACAGTTTGTTTGTTTTTTTTTTCTGAGAAGAACTCACCTCCTCCTCCTCTGTCCGGTAGCCGTGTGCAGAAAATAAACAGAATATATCGGCAGAGCCGCAGACCGGAGAGGCAAGCAGACCCCAAGGAAGTCTCCCCTTGGTCACAGCGGCGTTCAGCAGATCCGTGTGTAGGCTACAGTTCCGCTCACCCCCTCCCGCGCAGCACCGGTGGGAGAGGGGGAAGAGGGAGTAGCACCAGAAGACTCTGTAGGGCAGAACGTAGCCCCAGGCGTGTTCCTCCTATCCACCGTCAGTCCCGGTGCCTCCTCCCACGCAGCACCGGTGGGGGAGGAGGCGGCACGGTCACAGCACAGCTTTGTTAGAAAGCGCAGCGGGGTCCGGGGACTTTCTCAGAAGAAGCCGCCAACGTCAGTTTCCTCAAGACTTTAGGGTGCACAAACCGGATTCAGGTCAGTAGGAGCAATAGATGAGGAGGGGTAGGGAGATTTAAAGCAGGCAATTTGTATGTTGACTCAGAGGGACGCACAGAGGATCCACAGTGGTTTTCAGGCAGGCTATGCACTTCTCTCGTCTCTTCTTTTGCGGCTCTCACAGAGAAAAGGTATGACCATTACTATAGGGCATCAACAACGGTAAAGCCAAATGCTGCAGTGCCCAGGCCAAATCAGTGGTCCCTCTCAATTAGCTCTGTCTGTCAGTACAGTGGGTTGGAGTTCCACTGAATGGGTCCCAGAGATGGTAGTACTATCCAGGTAGCAACCCCAATCAAGGGGAGGCGCGAAAATCCCACCGCCAGGTGCTGCAGGACTGGAGCAGAGAGCTCAGCAGCATAGGCTTTGCTCCTCCTCCACCGGAACCCGAGAATCACCGCATGTGATTTTTCAGAGCATGTAATTTTAAGCAACTTTCTAATTTACTCCTATTATCAATTTTTCTTAGTTTTCTTTGTATCTTTATTTGAAAAAGAAGGCATCTAAGCTTTTTTTTGGTTCAGATCTCTGGACAGAACTTTTTTATTGGTGGATGAATTTATCCACCAATCAGAAAGGACAGTCCAGGACGTTCACCAAAAAGGGGCCAGCATCTAAACTTACATTCTTGCATTTCAAATAAAGATACCAAGAGAATGAAAACAATTTGATAATAGGCGTAAATTAGAAAGTTGCTTAAAATGTCATGCTCTATCTGAATAACGAAAGAAAAAATTTGGGTTCAGTGTCCCTTTAAAGGGACATAATGGTCAAAAGTGAAATAGTCATGACCTCAGTTTGAATAGATGCATTTTTGCAGTGTATGTTGTGACAGAGCTAAGGGGATTGTGTGAATTGAAGTATATGTTTCCCCACAACTTCTACAATGTTCTTGGTGAAATTGAGAGGGTACTATTAATTGTGTGTCATGGGCCGGTCATCCACTCCACAGTTTGGGAGGTGAGGAATCCATTTCAGGTTTTCCTACAAGCTAGGGTACATATCTGTTAGAAGGGAGTGCAGGGACACTGTATCTGGTCTGATCTGGGTACATATCTGTTAGAATGGAGTGCAGGGGCACTGTATCTGGTCTGATCTGGGTACTTATCTGTTAGAAGGGAGTGCACGGGCACTGTATCTGGTCTGATCTGGGTACTTATCTGTTAGATGGGAGTGCAGGGACACTGTATCTGGTCTGATCTGGGTACATATCTGTTAGAAGGGAGTGCAGGGGCACTGTATCTGGTCTGATCTGGGTACATATCTGTTAGAAGGGAGTGCAGGGGCACTGTATCTGGTCTGATCTGGGTACTTATCTGTTAGATGGGAGTGCAGGGACACTGTATCTGGTCTGATCTGGGTACTTATCTGTTAGAAGGGAGTGCAGGGGCACTGTATCTGGTCTGATCTGGGTACATATCTGTTAGAAGGGAGTGCAGAGGCACTGTATCTGGTTTGATCTGGGTACATATCTGTTAGAAGGGACTGCAGAGACACTGTATCTGGTCTGATCCGGGTACATATCTGTTAGAAGGTAGTGCAGGGCCACTGTATCTGGTCTGATCTGGGTACTTATCTGTTAGAAGGGAGTGCAGGGGCACTGTATCTGGTCTGATCCGGGTACATATCTGTTAGAAGGGAGTGCAGGGCCACTGTATCTGGTCTGATCTGAGTACTTATCTGTTAGAATGGAGTGCACGGACACTGTATCTGGTCTGATCTGGGTACATATCTGTTAGAAGGGAGTGCAGGGACACTGTATCTGGTCTGATCTGGGTACATATCTGTTAGAATGGAGTGCAGGGGCACTGTATCTGGTCTCCATACATATCTGTTAGAAGGGAGTGCAGAGACACTGTATCTGGTCTGATCTTGGTACATATCTGTTAGAATGGAATGCAGGGGCACTGTATCTGGTCTGATCTGGGTACTTCTCTGTTAGAATGGAGTTCAGGGGCACTGTATCTGGTATGATCTGGTTACATATCTGTTAGAATGGAGTGCAGGGGCACTGTATCTGGTCTGATCTGGGTACTTATCTGTTAGAATGGAGTTCAGAGGCACTGTATCTGGTATGATCTGGTTACATATCTGTTAGAAGGGAGTGCAGAGACACTGTATCTGGTCTGATCTGGGTACATATCTGTTAGAAGGGAGTGCATAGACACTGTATCTGGTCTGATCTGGGTACATATCTGTTAGAATGGAGTGCAGGGGCACTGTATCCAGGGCCGTCTTTAACACAGGGCAAAAGGGGCAGCTGCCCAGGGCCCAGTTTCTGTTGAGGGTCCCAAGAATCCTAAAAAAAAAAAATGTTATGGTTCATACCATGAGACATGGGGAACACACACATTCAGTCCTAATACTGTCACAATCAAAATTACTCTGTTTATATTTGTTTTGTTTTTTAAAAAAACTGTGCCAGGCCGTGGCGGTGTCATGTGACATGCCAAGCTATTGCAATGTGCTGTTTTAGATGTGCACTGTGCAGCACTGAATGCAAAGCCCTAACTCGGCATCCAGCCATTCCCATTGCATCAGAAAAGGTCCTGCTGGGGTTACCACTGTTACCAGGTCACTGCTCTGGTGGTGGGGATTTTTTCTGGGTAGGGCTGACTGTAGGCGCATGCAGCAGAAAGCTGGAGCAGCAAGGACATGAGGATTTGAGCATCTGTGCAGCTGCATACACTGCTCTCTTCAGTCTTGAGGCTGTGTGACTCATCTCACACTGTATCCATGCAGCCTTGGACAGACAGCATCCAGTCTGCTGGTCCCCTTAGCCATGCTCTTTCTGCTGTGGCCCTAAGATCAACTAACTGAAGTATGTTAGGGGAACAGTGCCTTGTAGAAAGGTATCAGTGGGAAGAATAAGTGAATGCACACACACCCATCCCCATGCAGCATTGTCTAGTGCAGAGTGAGAGGGAACTTGTTCCTAGCAAAGAAGTGACATGTACTGCTGTGGCTGATGTATAGTGTCATGCTGATGGTTCACACATTAATGTAAGGTTTATTTTTATAGTTTTTGTTTTCTCTCTGTCTCAGATTTTACAGCTTCCCATAGTAGTTCTGCTGTTCCAGTCACTAAACTTATATTTGTCTGCACCTCTATGCTTCCTCCTCAGTCTTTACCTTGCTTTGCTCCTGTTGGCTGCCCTAAATCTCTATAACCAGCTAACCTCACACCTAATTCACATTCAAAAGAATACTAAATTAATCCACACTGGAGGAATTTATATATTTATTTACTTATTAGTACTGCTTAGGTCCAGTTTCACATATTGCAATTTATTTAATTTTTTTAAAATGATTAGCCCAGCAGTGAATGATCCACTGCTGGGCTAATAATTAAAAAAAATTGATTTAGTTGTTTTTTGGGATGTTGGGGTGGAGAGCGAAATTGCATGGGAAGGGGGGGGGGCAAGAACATTTTTGCCCAGGGTCCAGTCAATATTAAAGACGGCCCTGACTGTATCTGGTCTGATCTGGGTACATATCTGTTAGAAGGGAGTGCAGGGGCACTGTATCTGGTCTGATCTGGTTACATATCTGTTAGAAGGTAGTGCAGGGGCACTGTATCTGGTCTGATCTGGGTACTTATCTGTTAGAAGGGAGTGCAGGGACACTGTATCTGGTCTGATCTGGGTACATATCTGTTAGAAGGGAGTGCAGGGACACTGAATCTGGTCTGATCTGGGTACTTATCTGTTAGAAGGAAGTGCAGGGGCACTGTATCTGGTCTGGTCTGATCTGGGTACATATCTGTTAGAAGGGAGTGCAGGTGGCACAGTATCTGGTCTGATCTGGGTATATATCTGTTATAAGGGAGTGCAGGGCCACTGTATCTGGTCTGATCTGTGTACATATCTGTTAGAATGGAGTGCAGGGACACTGTATCTGGTCTGATCTGGGTACTTATCTGTTAGAAGGAAGTGCAGGGGCACTGTATCTGGTCTGGTCTGATCTGGGTACAGTGGCGGTTCTAGATGAATTTTTCTGGGGGGCCAGTGGTTAATCAGGGGGGCACATTAAAAAACGGAAACAAATGATATATATGTGAGTGTGTGTGTGTGTGTAAATGTATATATATTTATAATTTGTGTGTGTATGTGTATAATATATATATATATATATATATATATATATATATATATATATATGTGTATGTGTATATATGTATGTATATGTATATATATTTATATATATACACACACACACACACACACACACACACAAATCCATTCACATATATACTGTACGCACACATATATATATATATATATATATATATATATATACACACAACCATACCTATATACACACAAATACACACACATATATATAATATATATATATATATATATATATATATACAAACAAGTTAACGTCCAGCACCAATTCTGTTCTCGGTAAGGGTGCAAGCAGCCGCTGTCTCACCTTGACAGGTATTCATATGCAAAATAGAAATGGCTGCAGCACTCCAAGTTGTTTTTTTATAACATTTTTATTACAAGCAGTGAAATACAGGCGACGTTTCGGGCCTCTGCCCTTTCTCAAGCCAAGTGATTAGTACATAATCCAACTCCACCTTTTATAGGCAGTCCATGTGACACAACACAGGTGTAAATAATTACAATTGTGATAATACATATTCTTTCAACAGAATAAAAATAATCAATAAACAGTGATTTTGTTTCATAATCATAACTATGCATTTTTTATATACAAAAAACCTTGTGATTTTCAATTTATGTAATTCTTTAAACACCTTCTTATTATTAAATATTTAGTGTTACTGTGAGGAAAATATAAAGTGACCTTAACAGTTCATTATCTTATCTGTGAATTATGTGAGATAATTTCATGTTAGTGATTTTTCATTACCATTCATTTATACTATTTAAAAAAAAAAATCTTTATTTTATTAAAAACAGTAATCAAACTAACAACTACATTCTAATCTTGCAAGATATGTTTTATCTCTGATGGATGTTAAACAGGGGAATGCATACACTCTAATATTATTTACTATATGTAAACCATAACAACAGCATTCAAAATAAAATCCTTACATTTTTTCAAACAACCTATTTTTATATTATGTTATTCAGCACATCTCTTTTTTCAAGTTGTTCTCTTTTCTTTATGTGAATCTTGATCTAAATCATAGAGAGAAAGTTTACAGTAAATTATCACAATCAACTCATTATAGAAACAAGAACAGGTTATAGTCTTTATTTAAACCTTTAGGGTGCATACTTTCTAGTCTATTGATCCAAATAACCTCTCTCTGCTGTAGTTTTTTAACCCTATCCTGTCCCCTTCTCTGTATTGGAACATGTTCAAGGATTTGAAACCTTAACTGGTTAACATTATGGTTTTTCTCTTTAAAGTGTGCAGATACAGGTAAATCTGAAATGGCCTTACGTATGGTGTATTTGTGTTGTGTGAGTCTGTCTTTCATTTTTTGGGTAGTTTCCCCTATGTATATTAATCCACAGGAACATTTTAGAGAATATATGACATGATCCGTTTGACAAGTAAACAAACCATTAATCCTATACTTTTTACCCGTGTATGGGTGGACAACCTCACAGCCTTTGATCACACAGCTACAATGTGAACAATTATAACAGGGAAAAGTGCCTTTCTTTTTTGAAAATGACATTCTTGTCTTACTACTACCTATGTCGGTTTTGATTTAATAGTCCTTTAAGTTTTTAGGTCTTTTGTATGATAGCAATGGAAAAGATTGAAATTCTTTTATATCCTGATAATTATTTTTTAAAATATGCCAATGTTTTTTGACAATACCAGATATCTGCTTACTATTGACATTGTATGTACTTACAAATGGAATTCTCTCCATCTGTTTGTTTTTCAATGTTTTTTGTAAAAGTTGATTACGAGGGATTTGATTGACCTTTTTTAATTCATCATCTAATATTTTTATCGGGTAACCCCTTTGTTTAAATTTTTGTCCCATTTCAAGTAACCTTCTATTGCATACATCTTCATCACTCACTATTCGTTTAACACGAATGTATTGTGATTTCGGTAGAGATTTAATTGTATTTTCTGGATGACAACTTGTATATGATAGAAACGTATTTTTGTCAGTTTTTTTAACAAAAAGATCAGTTTTAAACTTATTTTCTTCTATTGCTACAGTCACATCCAGAAAATCAATACCTTTTCTATCATACTGCATAGTGAATTCAATATTAGCCGGGTTTGAATTAATTTGTTTAAGAAACACCTCAAGAGTATCTTCATTGCCTAACCATATCATAAATACATCGTCTATATAGCGCCACCATACGCAAGCATGCTGTTTAAACAGTTCATTAGAATAGATGAAATCATCTTCAAATGTGCCCATATATATGCCTGCGTATGGTGGCGCCATATTAGCACCCATAGCGGTGCCTCTCTTTTGCCGGTAGTACATGTCACCAAATAGAAAATAATTGTTGTTCAATACAAATGCCAATAATTCAATTATAAAATTAATTTGTGAACCTGTATATATTTGTTCCTTAACCAAGTATTGTTTCACTGATTGTACACCCCCTACATGGGGAATACTTGTGTATAGATTTTTAACGTCTAAGGTGACTAGAATAGGGTTTTCTTGGCCATTTAGTTTAATCTCATTAAGCCTATTGAGGAATTCAGTAGAATCCTCCAAATAAGATGATAGTTTGGACACTATTGGTTTAAGTATTTTATCTAGAAAAGTGGCTATATTTGACAAGACTGAATCAACGCTTGCCACAATGGGGCGTCCCGGTGGATTAATGAGGGACTTGTGGATTTTAGGAAGTATATATATCAGGGGAGTGATACATTCTTTCTTTAGCAAATATTGACTTAGTTTCTGGTCAATGATACCTTTATCTAGGGCATTTTGGACAATAACTTTCAATTCATTTTGTATTGTTTTTAATGGATTATTTTCAAGCTTTTCATATACCTCGGTGTCCCTTAATTGATTGTTTATTTCTTCTATGTATTTTGATTTATCCATGATTATAATTGCCCCGCCCTTATCTGCTTTTTTAATAATTATATCAGGGTTATTTATAATTTTATTAAGGGATTGTTTCTCCTCAACTGTTAAATTGTACTTCATTTGTATCCCCTTATGTACTCTGATATTATATTTAAGTTTTTCTATATCCTTATTTACCAATGTGATATACGTTTCAATAGGATGATAATTTGTAGGCGGAATAAAGCTAGACTTAGCAGTTAAATCAAAATCTGAGAATTTCAAACAATCAACATTAACAGTATTTGAATTTACAGCGTTATACGGTATTCTAGAAAAGTGAGCTTTAAGACGCAATTGTCTAAAGAATCTATATAGCTCAATGTCCAAGTCCATACAATTAATGGTGTTACTAGGGCAAAAGCCCAAACCCTTATTGAGTAAGTTCAATTCCCCTTCGGTGAACGGTACCTGTGATATGTTGATCACTAAATCATTTACCGTTTCACCCGACGTCCTTTCGGTGGCCGACTTGCGTTGCCTCTGGTATTTTCGGCCGCCCCTCCGCCTCCGTCTTGGCCTGGTACCTGTAGGGAAAAAGAAGAAGGAGAGGGAGACTGGAACTGGGAGATAGTCCCCACTGAGTTGTTTCATGATGAGTCGCTAGCCTCAGATCGTGTTTGGCGTTCTCTTCCTCGACGACTCTGGCGTCTGATCTCACCTCTGGGCATTCGCGTCTCGCGGGATTCCCATCTGTACACGTGACCATACACGTAATCGTCCGCATCTCTAGAGAACTTGATTCTTTTCTTTTCTTCATTGCCTTTTCTAAATTCATCCAATTTTGTATCCAAGTCAGCCTTCAAGGTATTGAAATCAGTGGTGGACAATTTTTCCTGTAAACTGACCTCCAAAGCTTGTATCTTTTGTTGGTTCGTTTGTATCTCTTTTTGTATACGTTGTATTGTCAGAATCATAAGATCAAAGGAACACTTGTTAAGAATCTTTTCAAAGGTTGAACAGTATTCTTTGTCTTCCATAAAGAGTGTCGGTCTTAATGACACTCTCAGGCCTCTTGGGATTCGGCGCAACTTGTAATATTCAGCAAGAGTAGAGGAATGTAATTCCCAATTCACCTCTTTCTTTTTTTCACGTTCCCACTGTTTTGAACATAAGTCTGTATCTGGGATAGCCAGAAAGTCCCGTGGGCCTCTTACAAGAGTGGCAATAGCTGCAGCCTCCACATCAGAGAACGTAAACACATCTTGTTGAATCTCCATAGCTTGTATATAGAATAATTTTGTTAAGAATTGTGCTATTGACTGGTGAATAGGTTATACAAACAAGTTAACGTCCAGCACCAATTCTGTTCTCGGTAAGGGTGCAAGCAGCCGCTGTCTCACCTTGACAGGTATTAATATGCAAAATAGAAATGGCTGCAGCACTCCAAGTTGTTTTTTTATAACATTTTTATTACAAGCAGTGAAATACAGGCGACGTTTCGGGCCTCTGCCCTTTCTCAAGCCAAGTGATTAGTACATAATCCAACTCCACCTTTTATAGGCAGTCCATGTGACACAACACAGGTGTAAATAATTACAATTGTGATAATACATATTCTTTCAACAGAATAAAAATAATCAATAAACAGTGATTTTGTTTCATAATCATAACTATGCATTTTTTATATACAAAAAACCTTGTGATTTTCAATTTATGTAATTCTTTAAACACCTTCTTATTATTAAATATTTAGTGTTACTGTGAGGAAAATATAAAGTGACCTTAACAGTTCATTATCTTATCTGTGAATTATGTGAGATAATTTCATGTTAGTGATTTTTCATTACCATTCATTTATACTATTTAAAAAAAAATCTTTATTTTATTAAAAACAGTAATCAAACTAACAACTACATTCTAATCTTGCAAGATATGTTTTATCTCTGATGGATGTTAAACAGGGGAATGCATACACTCTAATATTATTTACTATATGTAAACCATAACAACAGCATTCAAAATAAAATCCTTACATTTTTTCAAACAACCTATTTTTATATTATGTTATTCAGCACATCTCTTTTTTCAAGTTGTTCTCTTTTCTTTATGTGAATCTTGATCTAAATCATAGAGAGAAAGTTTACAGTAAATTATCACAATCAACTCATTATAGAAACAAGAACAGGTTATAGTCTTTATTTAAACCTTTAGGGTGCATACTTTCTAGTCTATTGATCCAAATAACCTCTCTCTGCTGTAGTTTTTTAACCCTATCCTGTCCCCTTCTCTGTATTGGAACATGTTCAAGGATTTGAAACCTTAACTGGTTAACATTATGGTTTTTCTCTTTAAAGTGTGCAGATACAGGTAAATCTGAAATGGCCTTACGTATGGTGTATTTGTGTTGTGTGAGTCTGTCTTTCATTTTTTGGGTAGTTTCCCCTATGTATATTAATCCACAGGGACATTTTAGAGAATATATGACATGATCCGTTTGACAAGTAAACAAACCATTAATCCTATACTTTTTACCCGTGTATGGGTGGACAACCTCACTGCCTTTGATCACACAGCTACAATGTGAACAATTATAACAGGGAAAAGTGCCTTTCTTTTTTGAAAATGACATTCTTGTCTTACTACTACCTATGTCGGTTTTGATTAAATAGTCCTTTAAGTTTTTAGGTCTTTTGTATGATAGCAATGGAAAAGATTGAAATTCTTTTATATCCTGATAATTATTTTTTAAAATATGCCAATGTTTTTTGACAATACCAGATATCTGCTTACTATTGACATTGTATGTACTTACAAATGGAATTCTCTCCATCTGTTTGTTTTTCAATGTTTTTTGTAAAAGTTGATTACGAGGGATTTGATTGACCTTTTTTAATTCATCATCTAATATTTTTATCGGGTAACCCCTTTGTTTAAATTTTTGTCCCATTTCAAGTAACCTTCTATTGCATACATCTTCATCACTCACTATTCGTTTAACACGAATGTATTGTGATTTCGGTAGAGATTTAATTGTATTTTCTGGATGACAACTTGTATATGATAGAAACGTATTTTTGTCAGTTTTTTTAACAAAAAGATCAGTTTTAAACTTATTTTCTTCTATTGCTACAGTCACATCCAGAAAATCAATACCTTTTCTATCATACTGCATAGTGAATTCAATATTAGCCGGGTTTGAATTAATTTGTTTAAGAAACACCTCAAGAGTATCTTCATTGTCTAACCATATCATAAATACATCGTCTATATAGCGCCACCATACGCAAGCATGCTGTTTAAACAGTTCATTAGAATAGATGAAATCATCTTCAAATGTGCCCATATATATGCCTGCGTATGGTGGCGCCATATTAGCACCCATAGCGGTGCCTCTCTTTTGCCGGTAGTACATGTCACCAAATAGAAAATAATTGTTGTTCAATACAAATGCCAATAATTCAATTATAAAATTAATTTGTGAACCTGTATATATTTGTTCCTTAACCAAGTATTGTTTCACTGATTGTACACCCCCTACATGGGGAATACTTGTGTATAGATTTTTAACGTCTAAGGTGACTAGAATAGGGTTTTCTTGGCCATTTAGTTTAATCTCATTAAGCCTATTGAGGAATTCAGTAGAATCCTCCAAATAAGATGATAGTTTGGACACTATTGGTTTAAGTATTTTATCTAGAAAAGTGGCTATATTTGACAAGACTGAATCAACGCTTGCCACAATGGGGCGTCCCGGTGGATTAATGAGGGACTTGTGGATTTTAGGAAGTATATATATCAGGGGAGTGATACATTCTTTCTTTAGCAAATATTGACTTCGTTTCTGGTCAATGATACCTTTATCTAGGGCATTTTGGACAATAACTTTCAATTCATTTTGTATTGTTTTTAATGGATTATTTTCAAGCTTTTCATATACCTCGGTGTCCCTTAATTGATTGTTTATTTCTTCTATGTATCTATGCCCTAGATAAAGGTATCATTGACCAGAAACTAAGTCAATATTTGCTAAAGAAAGAATGTATCACTCCCCTGATATATATACTTCCTAAAATCCACAAGTCCCTCATTAATCCACCGGGACGCCCCATTGTGGCAAGCGTTGATTCAGTCTTGTCAAATATAGCCACTTTTCTAGATAAAATACTTAAACCAATAGTGTCCAAACTATCATCTTATTTGGAGGATTCTACTGAATTCCTCAATAGGCTTAATGAGATTAAACTAAATGGCCAAGAAAACCCTATTCTAGTCACCTTAGACGTTAAAAATCTATACACAAGTATTCCCCATGTAGGGGGTGTACAATCAGTGAAACAATACTTGGTTAAGGAACAAATATATACAGGTTCACAAATTAATTTCATAATTGAATTATTGGCATTTGTATTGAACAACAATTATTTTCTATTTGGTGACATGTACTACCGGCAAAAGAGAGGCACCGCTATGGGTGCTAATATGGCGCCACCATACGCAGGCATATATATGGGCACATTTGAAGATGATTTCATCTATTCTAGTGAACTGTTTAAACAGCATGCTTGCGTATGGTGGCGCTATATAGACGATGTATTTATAATATGGTTAGGCAATGAAGATACTCTTGAGGTGTTTCTTAAACAAATTAATTCAAACCCGGCTAATATTGAATTCACTATGCAGTATGATAGAAAATGTATTGATTTTCTGGATGTGACTGTAGCAATAGAAGAAAATAAGTTTAAAACTGATCTTTTTGTTAAAAAAACTGATAAAAATACGTTTCTATCATATACAAGTTGTCATCCAGAAAATACAATTAAATCTCTACCGAAATCACAATACATTCGTGTTAAACGAATAGTGAGTGATGAAGATGTATGCAATAGAAGGTTACTTGAAATGGGACAAAAATTTAAACAAAGGGGTTACCCGATAAAAATATTAGATGATGAATTAAAAAAGGTCAATCAAATCCCTCGTAATCAACTTTTACAAAAAACATTGAAAAACAAACAGATGGAGAGAATTCCATTTGTAAGTACATACAATGTCAATAGTAAGCAGATATCTGGTATTGTCAAAAAACATTGGCATATTTTAAAAAATAATTATCAGGATATAAAAGAATTTCAATCTTTTCCATTGCTATCATACAAAAGACCTAAAAACTTAAAGGACTATTTAATCAAAACCGACATAGGTAGTAGTAAGACAAGAATGTCATTTTCAAAAAAGAAAGGCACTTTTCCCTGTTATAATTGTTCACATTGTAGCTGTGTGATCAAAGGCAGTGAGGTTGTCCACCCATACACGGGTAAAAAGTATAGGATTAATGGTTTGTTTACTTGTCAAACGGATCATGTCATATATTCTCTAAAATGTCCCTGTGGATTAATATACATAGGGGAAACTACCCAAAAAATGAAAGACAGACTCACACAACACAAATTCACCATACGTAAGGCCATTTCAGATTTACCTGTATCTGCACACTTTAAAGAGAAAAACCATAATGTTAACCAGTTAAGGTTTCAAATCCTTGAACATGTTCCAATACAGAGAAGGGGACAGGATAGGGTTAAAAAACTACAGCAGAGAGAGGTTATTTGGATCAATAGACTAGAAAGTATGCACCCTAAAGGTTTAAATAAAGACTATAACCTGTTCTTGTTTCTATAATGAGTTGATTGTGATAATTTACTGTAAACTTTCTCTCTATGATTTAGATCAAGATTCACATAAAGAAAAGAGAACAACTTGAAAAAAGAGATGTGCTGAATAACATAATATAAAAATAGGTTGTTTGAAAAAATGTAAGGATTTTATTTTGAATGCTGTTGTTATGGTTTACATATAGTAAATAATATTAGAGTGTATGCATTCCCCTGTTTAACATCCATCAGAGATAAAACATATCTTGCAAGATTAGAATGTAGTTGTTAGTTTGATTACTGTTTTTAATAAAATAAAGATTTTTTTTTTTAAATAGTATAAATGAATGGTAATGAAAAATCACTAACATGAAATTATCTCACATAATTCACAGATAAGATAATGAACTGTTAAGGTCACTTTATATTTTCCTCACAGTAACACTAAATATTTAATAATAAGAAGGTGTTTAAAGAATTACATAAATTGAAAATCACAAGGTTTTTTGTATATAAAAAATGCATAGTTATGATTATGAAACAAAATCACTGTTTATTGATTATTTTTATTCTGTTGAAAGAATATGTATTATCACAATTGTAATTATTTACACCTGTGTTGTGTCACATGGACTGCCTATAAAAGGTGGAGTTGGATTATGTACTAATCACTTGGCTTGAGAAAGGGCAGAGGCCCGAAACGTCGCCTGTATTTCACTGCTTGTAATAAAAATGTTATAAAAAAACAACTTGGAGTGCTGCAGCCATTTCTATTTTGCATATTAATACCTGTCAAGGTGAGACAGCGGCTGCTTGCACCCTTACCGAGAACAGAATTGGTGCTGGACGTTAACTTGTTTGTATAACCTATTCACCAGTCAATAGCACAATTCTTAACAAAATTATTCTATATACAAGCTATGGAGATTCAACAAGATGTGTTTACGTTCTCTGATGTGGAGGCTGCAGCTATTGCCACTCTTGTAAGAGGCCCACGGGACTTTCTGGCTATCCCAGATACAGACTTATGTTCAAAACAGTGGGAACGTGAAAAAAAGAAAGAGGTGAATTGGGAATTACATTCCTCTACTCTTGCTGAATATTACAAGTTGCGCCGAATCCCAAGAGGCCTGAGAGTGTCATTAAGACCGACACTCTTTATGGAAGACAAAGAATACTGTTCAACCTTTGAAAAGATTCTTAACAAGTGTTCCTTTGATCTTATGATTCTGACAATACAACGTATACAAAAAGAGATACAAATGAACCAACAAAAGATACAAGCTTTGGAGGTCAGTTTACAGGAAAAATTGTCCACCACTGATTTCAATACCTTGAAGGCTGACTTGGATACAAAATTGGATGAATTTAGAAAAGGCAATGAAGAAAAGAAAAGAATCAAGTTCTCTAGAGATGCGGACGATTACCTGTATGGTCACGTGTACAGATGGGAATCCCGCGAGACGCGAATGCCCAGAGGTGACGTCAGACGCCAGAGTCGTCGAGGAAGAGAACGCCAAACACGATCTGAGGCTAGCGACTCATCACGAAACAACTCAGTGGGGACTATCTCCCAGTTCCAGTCTCCCTCTCCTTCTTCTTTTTCCCTACAGGTACCAGGCCAAGACGGAGGCGGAGGGGCGGCCGAAAATACCAGAGGCAACGCAAGTCGGCCACCGAAAGGACGTCGGGTGAAACGGTAAATGATTTAGTGATCAACATATCACAGGTACCGTTCACCGAAGGGGAATTGAACTTACTCAATAAGGGTTTGGGCTTTTGCCCTAGTAACACCATTAATTGTATGGACTTGGACATTGAGCTATATAGATTCTTTAGACAATTGCGTCTTAAAGCTCACTTTTCTAGAATACCGTATAACGCTGTAAATTCAAATACTGTTAATGTTGATTGTTTGAAATTCTCAGATTTTGATTTAACTGCTAAGTCTAGCTTTATTCCGCCTACAAATTATCATCCTATTGAAACGTATATCACATTGGTAAATAAGGATATAGAAAAACTTAAATAAAATATCAGAGTACATAAGGGGATACAAATGAAGTACAATTTAACAGTTGAGGAGAAACAATCCCTTAATAAAATTATAAATAACCCTGATATAATTATTAAAAAAGCGGATAAGGGCGGGGCAATTATAATCATGGATAAAACAAAATACATAGAAGAAATAAACAATCAATTAAGGGACACCGAGGTATATGAAAAGCTTGAAAATAATCCATTAAAAACAATACAAAATGAATTGAAAGTTATTGTCCAAAATGCCCTAGATAAAGGTATCATTGACCAGAAACTAAGTCAATATTTGCTAAAGAAAGAATGTATCACTCCCCTGATATATATACTTCCTAAAATCCACAAGTCCCTCATTAATCCACCGGGACGCCCCATTGTGGCAAGCGTTGATTCAGTCTTGTCAAATATAGCCACTTTTCTAGATAAAATACTTAAACCAATAGTGTCCAAACTATCATCTTATTTGGAGGATTCTACTGAATTCCTCAATAGGCTTAATGAGATTAAACTAAATGGCCAAGAAAACCCTATTCTAGTCACCTTAGACGTTAAAAATCTATACACAAGTATTCCCCATGTAGGGGGTGTACAATCAGTGAAACAATACTTGGTTAAGGAACAAATATATACAGGTTCACAAATTAATTTTATAATTGAATTATTGGCATTTGTATTGAACAACAATTATTTTCTATTTGGTGACATGTACTACCGGCAAAAGAGAGGCACCGCTATGGGTGCTAATATGGCGCCACCATACGCAGGCATATATATGGGCACATTTGAAGATGATTTCATCTATTCTAATGAACTGTTTAAACAGCATGCTTGCGTATGGTGGCGCTATATAGACGATGTATTTATAATATGGTTAGGCAATGAAGATACTCTTGAGGTGTTTCTTAAACAAATTAATTCAAACCCGGCTAATATTGAATTCACTATGCAGTATGATAGAAAATGTATTGATTTTCTGGATGTGACTGTAGCAATAGAAGAAAATAAGTTTAAAACTGATCTTTTTGTTAAAAAAACTGACAAAAATACGTTTCTATCATATACAAGTTGTCATCCAGAAAATACAATTAAATCTCTACCGAAATCACAATACATTCGTGTTAAACGAATAGTGAGTGATGAAGATGTATGCAATAGAAGGTTACTTGAAATGGGACAAAAATTTAAACAAAGGGGTTACCCGATAAAAATATTAGATGATGAATTAAAAAAGGTCAATCAAATCCCTCGTAATCAACTTTTACAAAAAACATTGAAAAATAAACAGATGGAGAGAATCCCATTTGTAAGCACATACAATGTCAATAGTAAGCAGATATCTGGTATTGTCAAAAAACATTGGCATATTTTAAAAAATAATTATCAGGATATAAAAGAATTTCAATCTTTTCCATTGCTATCATACAAAAGACCTAAAAACTTAAAGGACTATTTAATCAAAACCGACATAGGTAGTAGTAAGACAAGAATGTCATTTTCAAAAAAGAAAGGCACTTTTCCCTGTTATAATTGTTCACATTGTAGCTGTGTGATCAAAGGCAGTGAGGTTGTCCACCCATACACGGGTAAAAAGTATAGGATTAATGGTTTGTTTACTTGTCAAACGGATCATGTCATATATTCTCTAAAATGTCCCTGTGGATTAATATACATAGGGGAAACTACCCAAAAAATGAAAGACAGACTCACACAACACAAATACACCATACGTAAGGCCATTTCAGATTTACCTGTATCTGCACACTTTAAAGAGAAAAACCATAATGTTAACCAGTTAAGGTTTCAAATCCTTGAACATGTTCCAATACAGAGAAGGGGACAGGATAGGGTTAAAAAACGACAGCAGAGAGAGGTTATTTGGATCAATAGACTAGAAAGTATGCACCCTAAAGGTTTAAATAAAGACTATATCCTGTTCTTGTTTCTATAATGAGTTGATTGTGATAATTTACTGTAAACTTTCTCTCTATGATTTAGATCAAGATTCACATAAAGAAAAGAGAACAACTTGAAAAAAGAGATGTGCTGAATAACATAATATAAAAATAGGTTGTTTGAAAAAATTTAAGGATTTTATTTTGAATGCTGTTGTTATGGTTTACATATAGTAAATAATATTAGAGTGCATGCATTCCCCTGTTTAACATCCATCAGAGATAAAACATATCTTGCAAGATTAGAATGTAGTTGTTAGTTTGATTACTGTTTTTAATAAAATAAAGATTTTTTTTTAAATAGTATAAATGAATGGTAATGAAAAATCACTAACATGAAATTATCTCACATAATTCACAGATAAGATAATGAACTGTTAAGGTCACTTTATATTTTCCTCACAGTAACACTAAATATTTAATAATAAGAAGGTGTTTAAAGAATTACATAAATTGAAAATCACAAGGTTTTTTGTATATAAAAAATGCATAGTTATGATTATGAAACAAAATCACTGTTTATTGATTATTTTTATTCTGTTGAAAGAATATGTATTATCACAATTGTAATTATTTACAACTGTGTTGTGTCACATGGACTGCCTATAAAAGGTGGAGTTGGATTATGTACTAATCACTTGGCTTGAGAAAGGGCAGAGGCCCGAAACGTCGCCTGTATTTCACTGCTTGTAATAAAAATGTTATAAAAAAACAACTTGGAGTGCTGCAGCCATTTCTATTTTGCATATATATATATACACATATATATATATATATATATATATACACACACACACATCCATACACATTTACACACACACACATACATATATATATATATATATATGTATATTTATATATATATATATATATATATATTTATATGTATATATATACACACACATATACACATATATATACACACATACAGTACATACACACACTGAGTAGAAAAAAATTAAATAAAAAAAGAAGACTATGCACTTAGCTAGCGCTACATAGTTCAGATAGCACATTCAATGAAAATGGTGTCAAATAATTATTTACATACATTAGAAAAATAAGGAAAACACTCCAGCAGAGTTGTGGAGGTGAGAGGGCAGACTTACATCTCTTCTGTTCTGGCAGTGTACAGGCTAGAGAGAACGTCTGCAAAACAAACAAGTGACACTTCTGTAACTCTTGTCTGCAGACTGCAGCTGTAAGATGCCCCGCCCCCACAACAACTCAGGAACTGTAGCACATCTCTGAAAGGGGAGGCGGCACAAGTTTTACTTTACTTTGTTAACCCCACGCTTTGACTAGACAGCGTTTCAGGGACAGGGAAGCAGATAAATAGCCTTGATCTTGTCCGGTATTTTTCAGTCAGCTCAGTGGCCAGCTCAGGTGGGGCCACAGGGGGGGCCAGGGACATTTTTACAGGGGCACTGGCCCCTGTGGGCCCCTGTGTAGAACCGCCCCTGTCTGGGTACATATCTGTTAGAAGGGAGTGCAGGTGGCACAGTATCTGGTCTGATCTGGGTACTTATCTGTTAGAAGGGAGTACAGGGGCACTGTATCTGGTCTGATCTGGGTACTTATCTGTTAAAAGGTAGTGCAGTTGGCACTGTATCTGGTCTGATCTGGGTACTTATCTGTTAGAAGGGAGTGCAGGGCCACTGTATCTGGTCTGATCTGGGTACTTATCTGTTAGAAGTTAGTGCAGGTGGCACTGCATCTGGTCTGATCTGGGTACATATCTGTTAGAAGGGAGTGCAGGTGGCACTTTATCTGGTCTGATCTGGGTACATATTTTCCCTTCCTTAAAGGCCTGAGAAAAAGCTATATGATCTCTTGCCTGCTCATGGGTAAATGATAAAGTTTGTTAGGGGGGCTGCTATGTACCAGCCACTTGGTCAGTGTTACATAAGTTGGCTAAGCTTTTAAATTTTAAAGCTTTTAAAAAAACAGAATGATAGAAATATTGTATGATTTTTTTTTTAAATCCAATTTTTATTTCCTACACTGTCAGAAAAAATGTACAAAAATATTACCTTTAGGGGTACAACAGCTTGTCACTGGGGTAGTACCCTAAAAGGTACACCCGCTATACCCTTTAACATGGGAACATATTGGTACCCTTGCAAATTGTATCTTTCAAAGGCATATATGTACCTTTGGTGACTAGATTGGACCTTAATGCTATGGTACCATAATGCACCCTTAAAAAAGTGGTGCTAATTTGGCATTTTAAGGGTACTGCCCCAGTGACAAGCCCTTTGTACCTCATAATGGCAAATTTGTACTCAACACAGAATATTAAAAATGCTGTTTCATCAAATTAATTATATAGCATTCAAATATGCATTCACCTAATGTGTGTACTTATTCAGACAGTATTACAATAGCCATACTGCAGTTTGATAAGTTTGGATAGTGTAGCCTAATAGCAGGAACTAAGACTGCTGTAGGAATTCCTATAAGAACCAGGCAGAACAACCTGTTCCCAAAGGAGCTACTCAAAAACGTTTATTTCACTCTGTACTACACTCTAATGACACGCCACATAAAACATAAATATATAGAAAACATATAGAAAACAACATAATAATAAAATATAACTCAAACGAAAGGAAGGGGGATTCAGGGGAGGGATAAACAATAAAACTCACAACCATACATTGAATTGTCACTCTATGCAAAATATATGCAAATTAGTCTATTTCCCCAGTACACATTTTAGTGATGAACCTTCTACCAATAGATGGAGCTGTATTACACATGTCAAGTAACTTTCAACCAATAGATGGCGCTATGGCATGTTACACAATGTTCATGTATGTGACTGGGGAACGGTTACAATATTATTTTACTTTTTTAAAAAACTGGTTCTTAAACAGCTCTTGTTTATTTTATAGAATTTAAAACAAAAAAAAATATTTGTGATTTAAGCTAATATATTTGCTTTATGTTTAAGAGTTATCATTTTGATGCTCTAAATATAAACATTAAAATGTTAAGTGCTTGTGTGCTATTTAGAACCAGCAACACAGTGTCATTGAAGATGTGGGCTGTTAAGTATTTTGGTTCCCTTGCCCACCTTTTGCATATTACCAACAACCATTGAACATTAATTATTTTGCTGTATAACATGTATTTTGAAGTCATTTAGGTGACTGACAGTTATGTGTTCATTGAATAATTGAGGTGTACAAATTATATGAACTTGCAGGGTTTGGTGGCCTTGAACCACCCACCCCCTCAACCTTTTAGTCACACACGTGATAGTACATTTTTGGGAGATTAAATGGTACAGACATGGACCCTTTGACAGTTGGAAACATATTTGTACCTTATTTACAGCTAAAAGTTACATATTAGTTCCTTAAGGTGTAATTATGATCCATTGAGGGTACAACCACAGCAGTTGTACCCTAAGTGTTCACAAATGGACCCAATCGTACCCTTTTTTCTGACAATGTATCAAGTCACTGTCGGAATTGGGGTTGTACCAAAGATATTCTTTTAGCCCAAAAAATATGGGTTTAGTATCCTTTTAAGTACCCAGCATTCTAAGTGAATAGGAGGCATGGCAACATTTCAGTCTTCTGTGGACTTCATCAGTGAGGTGCAGTCATACTGATCTAGGCACATTTTGTGACAGATCCATGTATTATTTACCACTATCACTCTTAGGGAGAGTAAATCCAAGCTATTACACTTTTATGCATTCCTTTGTTGAGCTTTCTTCTTTTTATTATTTATGCTAATTATTTCCTTTGGATTTGCACTTCAGTAGTAAGGTAGTAGGTCAAAACAAACTTATGACTGGGGTTGCCTGCTATTTTTGGTCTGGACATTCATTTTTGTGGGGGAGGCAGACTTTAGCAGCAAAGTCCTACTGTTTAACTCTAGACCTGTCCCCACTCTGAAAAAGTTCAATAAGTGTCATTGCCGTTCTTATATTCTTCAATAAAGTTCTGCCATTTATAAAACCAGTCTGGTCAGTGTGGATAATACTCCCTATAATTTTCTTCAATCTATTTGTAATAATATTCATTAATAGTTTATAGTCTGCATGGAGTATAGAAATAGGGTGATATGAATCCATTGAGACAGGATCTTTATCTTTTCTTCAATAATTAAACAATATTTGAAGCCACAAAATATTTAGATATATAGTTCGTCTTTTTCCTGCTTCTTGCCAAATTAGATAACTGTTTGGCGGCTTTAGAACCTAGTTGGTCAAATGAGGCACGATTTTTAAGATCAGTTTGTATTAATTGTTGACTCAAAAATGTTTCCCTTACTTACTTATTCTTTAAAGAATTAGCCAACTGTAATTCCCTTCTTGCTATTTTTTTATTCCTATTTATCATGTAGGCCTTTATTTCTCCCCTTAAAACGGCTTTTGCTGTTTCCCATAGTATTTCTGTTTTGGGAATATACTCTTTGTTGAAATTTTTAAATTCCAACCACTTATTTATTAGGCAATTTCTAAGGCCTAGATTTAGAGTTTGGCGGTAGCCGTGAAAACTAGCGTTAGAGTCTCCTAACGCTTGTTTTTACCGGCCTCCGGTATTTAGAGTTTAGTTACCGACACTCAAAAATCACCCAACGCACAAATCTCTACCGACAGCTCAGACCCAGTAGTTAACATCTACCGACAAAATAAACATCCACAAATCACAAAACAAATATTACACAAAGTACACTTACACTCATACAAACACTACACTATATTTATTTTTCAGATTTAATAATTTTTCATCAAAATAGAAAGGATCAAAGTTGCGAGATCTCGGGTGTTAGAAAAAAAACAACACAAATCCATTTTGCCATTGACTTACATTGACACACGGGAAAAGACCCTCATATAGCTACATCTAACTAATAATATTATCACAAACATACACTCATCGATGCATACCAAAAATATACACCACATTACATACACAAGCAAGTTATTTATTACAAAATGAACACGATTTAGCTACTTTTTCACACAAGCTCATGACGTCACTCACTCACAAGCTCATGACGTCACTTTGAAAAAAATTTTACCAAAATTTTGAGCCTCCATTGACTTCTATGGGGAAGACGTGCTCGTGCACGCGACAGACAGATTTCCCTAACGCACGCAAATAGCGTAGACCAAAAAACTCCAAATACCAGCGCTAGAAATAGGAAAAAAAACATGCTTTTCTGCGTTAGACCCAGCTATGACAAATAGATCAAGAAATGACTATTTCCCTATGGTGGACTTATGGATTTTACTTATTGAATATTCACAACAGCATTAAATTGTTTCATACTTTTATATTACATCAACAACAAATCAACATCACTAGTAACAAACTTTTTTTTAAAAAAAATCACATTTAAACGGACACAAAAATAATTTAAACATTTCAGGATTCACAAACAGTACACAATGGGAAACACCTCTCATTTACCTTTATTATTGCATTTCATTTATTCAACTCATATGCTTGCAGCAACTGCATATCTACATAGGCTTAACACATGATCAGTCATGGATGCACATACATTACTTTTATCATTCACTCATACATGTGCATTCAAATGATGGGGGAAAAACACATTACATTCTCTCTAGGAATCACAAAACAGAACATATGGATTTTACTGTACTTTTAACATCATGATTCCATCACAATAAACCATTAGGAATTACGTACAAGAAGAACATCATTACACCAGATTACAGATGTCACTTTATGGGAAGGAACAACAATGCCACACCGCTATATAGAAGTCAGCATATGTGGGACACAATCACAATATATACGTATATGTACATAACACGCATCACCCATCACGCAACCACAAAGCACACATTTATATTTTATTCAGCACACAATAACAATGTAGCACAATACAACAACACAATGAGGATTTCAGAACTACATAGGCAGGTTAATAATATGATGACGTCATTAGAAGATTCAACCATACACATTACAGATTCACGACTGTACCGCCCCTTTCAGAACTTTACCACTCAATACTACAATACAACATATACGTAAACAACAGTTTGGAACAGCATTATTAGGGCGATTTGAATGGGACAATTAATAAATACTGATATCTCGGCAATCACTTATATATATAATACTACAGATGACAGCCGGAAGTTATTCAGTATTAGTGCCATTTTAATGGGACGCATACAATATTGACAGCTCGGCAATCACTTATGTATACAATAATACAGATGGCAGACGGGAAGTTCAGAATTATTATTGCGATTTTAAAGGGACGCATACAATATTGACATCTCGGCAATCACTTATATATACAATACTACAGATGACAGCCGGAAGTTATTCAGTATTAGTGCGATTTTAATGGGATGCATACAATATTGACAGCTCGGCAATCACTTATATATACAATACTACAGATGACAGCCGGAAGTTCTTCAGTATTAGTGCGATTTTAAAGGGACGCATACAATATTGACAGCTCTGCAATCACTTATATATACAATACTACAGATGGCAGACGGAAAGTTCTGAATTCTTATTGCGATTTTAAAGGGACGCATACAATATTGACATATCGGCAATCACTTATATATACAATACTACAGATGACAGCCGGAAGTTATTCAGTATTAGTGCCATTTTAATGGGACGCGTACAATATTGACATCTCGGCAATCACTTATATATACAATACTACAGATGGCAGCTGTTACTTTATCGTTTACAAACAATGTTGCAGCAACATTGATCGATCACATTCGATACACATTATACACAACTATGCACTTTCATTCATGTTAGCCTGGACGTGTGCTTTTTACTATAAGATCGCGTTTAAGAAATATTGATTACGCATATGATCAAACATTACAAACATGCACTGTATGTGTGATATTGTACACTTTAACATTGAGATTCATTGGGGGAAAACAACATTTCAGCAAACACCTAAAAAACGCCCACTTTGAAAGCATTCGCGCCGCTCACATACAAACAAGTGAATACAATTAGAAATCATTACAAACTCACTACCATTGGACTAATTGTACTATAAATCCCCCAAACTACATGGCCAAAGCATCCCTTGTGATCCACATCAGATCAATTTGCATACCTTGTTACGCCTTGCTCTGCTGTTTGGAAATATGGATGATGATGACATGGTAGACGTTGCTGGTGCTGCTATTGGCGAACTAGCTGTTGATAGAATCAGGCAGCCTCGGCGTCTCCGAGTGAGACGAAGGGCTCGTCTGGTTCGAGGTCCTCATGTCTACAGGGTGAGACCCACCTTGGAAAACATGAGCGACTTTGAGGTTTATGATAAGTATCAGCTCAATCGCGAACAGCTCATTGGCCTTTACGATCTTCTTAAACCTCATTTGGAGCCACGTATAAGAATAAGGACTGCTGTTCCCGGCATGAGTAAGATGCTAAGTTGTCTATACGTCCTGGCCTCCGGGAGTTTTCAATCCGGAGAAATGTACATGCATGGCCTGGCTCAAGGTACATTCTCTGTGGTGTTTGATAACTTTCTGGACGCCATGGTACGTATCAGTAAGCAATACATAGGATTCCCACAGAATGATGGTGATTGGAGGCGCCTGAAGCGGGAATTCTTTGCTATTGCTGAATTGCCCAATGTCTTGGGAGCCATAGATTGTACCCACATTGCGCTGCGTGCTCCAATTGATGACTTGCCCTTCAGAAATTGCAAACATTTTCATAGCCTCAACGTGCAGTATGTTTTTGACGCACAGATGAGGATTATGCATGTGTGTGCGAATTTTGGAGGTGCTTGTCATGATGCCCGCATCCTCTCTCTGTCCACCCTGTGGCCGCAGTTTGAGGAAAGACAAATGCCCCCTGGTTATCTCGTTGGTGAGTATTTGTGCACAGCATGGTTAATTAGTTAGACAATTGCCACTGTAGTTTTAAAATGTTAGCGTAATGTTCAGCTATAGGATGCAATTTAACCATTTATTTATATTTCCGCAAATGTCTAGTTTTAGTTCAATGCAGATATGTAGCATGTCTTACCTTAAATGCTCAGATAGAGAATGCAATGTAACCATTTAGTTGTTATTTTACACAAGGTCTGGTTTAGGAGAAATACGCATATGTAGCATGTCTTAGCTGAAATGGGAAGATAGCAGCAAATGCAATTTAACCATGTCATTGTCTCTTTCCGCTAATGTCTACTTTTAGTTCAATGCAGATATGTAGCATGTCTTACCTTAAATGCTCAGATAGAGAATGCAATGTAACCATTTAGTTGTTATTTTACACAAGGTCTGGTTTAGGAGAAATACGCATATGTAGCATGTCTTAGCTGAAATGGGAAGATAGCAGCAAATGCAATTTAACCATGTCATTGTCTCTTTCCGCTAATGTCTACTTTTAGTTCAATGCAGATATGTAGCATGTCTTACCTTAAATGCTCAGATAGAGAATGCAATGTAACCATTTAGTTGTTATTTTACACAAGGTCTGGTTTAGGAGAAATACGCATATGTAGCATGTCTTAGCTGAAATGGGAAGATAGCAGCAAATGCAATTTAACCATGTCATTGTCTCTTTCCGCTAATGTCTACTTTTAGTTCAATGCAGATATGTAGCATGTCTTACCTTAAATGCTCAGATAAAGAATGCAATGTAACCATTTAGTTGTTATTTTACACAAGGTCTGGCTTAGGAGAAATACGCATATGTAGCATGTCTTAGCTGAAATGGGAAGATAGAGAATAATATTGAACTAGATTATTCTTTTAAAAAATAAACATTTGTTAGTGGATTATCGTGTACACAAACTCTTTTTTGATTCAAAATACCATTTTGAGGACTCAGTTTGAATTATGTTCTGTTCATAATTTATAGGTGATTCTGGTTACATGATCCGGCCTTGGCTTATTACTCCCTTACGTAGCCCTACTGATGTGGCTGAGGAGCGCTACAATAGGGCTCATAAGAGAACCAGGGCTGTGGTTGAACGAATGTTCGGGCTCCTGAAGATGAGGTTCAGGTGCCTTGACAGGTCGGGAGGAGCCCTCCAGTACAACCCAAAGAAGGTGGCTAAGATCGTTATAGCCTGTAGTGTCCTGCATAATATTGCACAGCGGGCTGGGATGCTGCAGGCCGTCCAGGCACACCGAAACATACTCAGAGATGAGGAGGACGATCCAGTTCTCGAGGGGCCATTCCGGGACGAGGGGCTCAATGTCAGAGCAGACATCATCAACTGCCACTTTAGACGGTAAATAATAGAAGTTAGATTGGAGTATTGTCAATAGATGTGAACTCTAGGGAAATGACAAGTAGAGAATTGTGCAAACATGTTAGGATTGTTCATCAAATGCTAAAAATGTGTTTCATTTATTAATATAGGTGATGCTCTGGTCATTGGGTCCTGTAGCGAGTCTTTGCCACCTGGTTTTTAAAGAGAACATCAGCTGGTAAGTATAAATGTATGGACTGTTGCTGGCATGAATTGTACACAAATACATCATATGGCATACATTTTCAAAACTAGTATTTAGTTTACACATTACTTAAAGGGACAGTCTACACCAGAATTTTTATTGTTTTAAAAGATAGATAATCCCTTTATTACCCATTTCCCAATTTTGCATAACTAACACAGTTATAATAATATACTTTTAACCTCTGTGATTATCTTGGATCTAAGCCTCTGCAAACTGCCCCTTTTTTCAGTTCTTTTGACAGACAGACAGTCTAGCCAATCAGTGCCTGCTCACAGATAACTTCTCGTGCACGAGCACAGTGTTATCTATATGAAATATGTGAACTGACACCCTCTAGTGGTGAAAAACTGTTAAAATGCAATCTGAAAGAGGTGGGCTTCAAGGTCTAAGAAATTAGCATATGAACCTCCTAGGTTAAGCTTTCAACTAAGAATACCAAGAGAACAAAGCAAAATTGGTGATAAAAGTAAATTGGAAAATTGTTTAAAATGACGTGCTCTATCTGAATCATGAAAGTTTATTTTGGCCTAGACTGTCCCTTTAAAATGTAAATACTCAGAAAGGGATCCTCTAGGATAACTATCCTCTAGCATGACTATGGTTCAAAGTCACACATTAGAGGTTCGTTATGCTCAATATGACTCATCTTCACACTTGATTGATAGAAAATAACACAAGATGCTACACACGCTTATTAAGCTAATGACAGAAATTGATTCAGAAATGGGGGGTGGGAGAGGGGTACAGAACTGATTCACACACTTGTATTAATAATTTTTAAAAAACTTTTTATGCCATTAGGGAGATGACTTCATGTAAAGACTGAAAGGGAAGAATTTGAAGAATGACAGTGAAGAATTCCCAGACTGACAGTGGAAAAAGACAAGATTGAAATTGAAGAATACCAATGGGATCATGTCTGGCATTATCTTTCACATCTGCTGACCTTGAAAACCATACAAAGACATGTTCACATGGTAAGTGCCAACTATTTGATAGAATAAGGCTGTGGAGGCATCCTATTGGAGACACTTAGATTATTTTTCAATTTTTAGATGGTATTTCACAGTCCTCTATTTTTGAAATGATGAATAAGACACCTATTGAAGATCAACTGTTTTCTCCAGAATTGACTTTCAAAGACCATGCATTATCCAAGTTGGTTTACCAATGCATGATAGTTAAGAATCACAGGAAGAATGTGGAATATTTGTAGCTTACATACATTAGTCATACTTTGTTCATAATTAGATATTTAGGTATCACAACCAGACACTTAGATTATTTTTCAATTTTAGATGGTATTTCACAGTCCTCTATTTTTGAAATGATGAATAAGACACCTATTGAAGATCAACTGTTTTCTCCAGAATTGACTTTCAAAGACCATGCATTATCCAGGTTGGTTTACCAATGCATGATAGTTAAGAATCACAGGAAGAATGTAGAATATTTGTAGCTTACATACATTAGTCATACTTTGTTCATAATTAGATATTTAGGTATCACAATCAGACACTTAAATTATTTTTCAATTTTAGATGGTATTTCACAGTCCTCTATTTTTGAAATGATGAATAAGACACCTATTGAAGATCAACTGTTTTCTCCAGAATTGACTTTCAAAGACCATGCATTATCCAGGTTGGTTTACCAATGCATGATAGTTAAGAATCACAGGAAGAATGTAGAATATTTGTAGCTTACATACATTAGCCATACTTTGTTCATAATTAGATATTTAGGTATCACAATCAGACAAAGGAATACATATTATAGTTGATATAGAGGTATTTGAATGGACATGAAATATTAGATTTATGTTCAGCATACATATATATTTATTATTTAAATGTGATATACATTATTATGTATAATTAGAAATGCTGATATTTAAATGTAATTTTTATTACACAATATAATGGTGTATGTTTTTTTTTTTAGTTTTTAATGCAAAAATTTAATTCATAAATATCTTGATAAAATGTTGCACAAAGTTAGAGCATAGACACAAGATGATTATAAATGTATTTTATTAATATTATACAACGTGTGTATTAACTTTGTAAAATATTTTTTTTTTATTTTCAGATTTTCATCTGATGACTTCCAGGATTTTTTTTATTTTGTTTTTGTTAAAAGAACTTTTTTTTGGTAATAATCAACATTTTATTATTAAATACCCTCTTTTGAACAGATTATAATAAATATCCATATAATCTGTCAATAAAAAATAATTTGACTCCCATGACTGGTAGTTGTCTATTTGACAAGCACATGCATAAGATCAAATTAGGCATCATGTATAGCATTAATTTTAGAAAATTCACTGATTCAGAGAATATTAAAGTCAACTATCTTTTTTAAATTAATTGGGGAGTGAAATCCATCGATGCTTTTATTGTGTAATTTTTAGATGTTAATTTGTTAAAATATTTTCGGATATGTAGTCAGAATTTGACATAAATTTATTTTTTTCACTTTTAAGAAGGGGAAGTGGTTCACTTACATTAAAGTGACAGTGTTGTTGAATGTAAAATATTTTTTTATAAGATCTTGTATCTTCCTTAGGTATCTAAAAACCTTATTTTAAAAATTTTATATTTTTAAAATTAAAAAATGGTAGGTCAGTTAACTTCATATTTTGCACAAGCTAGTTATTGGATGCCATGTTAATAGATTTTATGTTCTAGTGGAGTCATTTAAAGTGTCATTTAACTATAGTTATTAATATTATGTAGTTTTTAAAATCTTACCTCTTGGGTTAGACATCACATATCTATATATAATTTTCATTCCCCTATAGCTTCTTTCGACAATGTTAAATCAACATTCCGAATGTTTTGGTCCTTAAAGGGACATTCACAAAATATATTGTGTATTGAATTTTAAACAATCATAAAAGAATTTTAACATATTTATAAAGTACTATTGAATTACATTCAGTCTTTAAATATACTTAGAAAAAGATACATCAATGCACATATCTTAGACAATTACATAAGGCATCTATGTTCAACCAACAATCAGCATCAAAATAGCCTATGTAGATATGTATTTAATCCAAGAATATATATAATTAAAATCTAATGATCGAATAACAAAACATATTAAATTGTTCAAATATTATAACCTTATCCAAAATGCATAAATAACATATAGCTTAATGTCCCTCTAAGCTGAAGACTGCGAAATACATCCATTACAATATATATTTCATTCAGTGTGTAAAACAATCCAGAAGTTAATCTAAATATGCTTTACTCATATGTTATACTAATTTTGCCAAAGGAAGGGGCCTAGGTTTATGATATTTCAAGCATTATTGTGAAATGTCTCCTTAAAGGGACATGAACTCAAAATATACTTAAAGGGAGACAGTAAAAAAATTAATTATTTATACATTCTGAACGAGTATTCAATTTTAAGCAACTTTATAATTGACTCATATTATCAATGTTCCTCGTGATGTTGCTATCATTACTTTAAAAATAAGGCAATAAATTGATAATTTATTTGCTTCAGTACGCTGGACAGAATTTTTTTTTTTGGGTGGATTAATTTATCCAACAATCATCAAGGACAACCCAGGTTTTTCGCCAAAAATTGTCCGTAATATAAAATATCATTTTTGATTTGCAAAGAAAGATAACAAGATAATTCTTAACATTTGAGAATCGTATTAAATTATAAAGTTGCTTAACATTTCATGCTCAATCTGAATCACGAACGCTAAATTTTTTTGGACAGTGTCCCTTTAAGAGATTTAAAGAGTGTATTTACTTTTCTTCTTATCTTGACATACTTTGCTTGAAAAGCATATCGAGATAGGCTCAGTAGATGAAGATTGGTGGATGCACAGAGATGCCTTATGTGATTGGCTCAACCATGTGCATTTAAATTTCTTCTGTTGAGGATATCTAAATACAAAGGTAAATTGATTTACATTTTAAAGTCTAAACAATTTTATTTCTCTACAGATCATCTGATACAATTGTTGGGTTGTAATGTCTATTTAAAAATAAAGACGCCATTGCACAATAACATATGAGCAGTTCAGACAAATACAAGCTTGAGGTTTATTTACTAATAACAAACAAACAAACCTGTAGTTTAACATCTATAAACAGATTATCCAAGTTACTGACATTATAACCTGAATTTGAACATTCAGAAATGTTGCGTGGGAAACGGATCTTGAAACACCAGATTTGCATCTTTAAACATTAGAGTCTAATGTCACGCAATAGCACACAATCAATGTGCATTATAAATACATTTAATAGAGCAATGTCAATACTTCACAATAAGTCACGAAATTGATTTTATGAACAATAAAGACATACAATATTAAATGTGTATTAATCCAACGTATTTGTATTAAAGAAACATACCGTTATTAAACCGAGAAATGTCTACAACATTTAATAATGTGACAGTATTAGTTTTAACAAGAATTTAAACATTAATATTTAACGGATCACGGATATTAAATCTGCGTCACACATATCCGCATGACAGGCCCATGAGTTACAAATAAGTCTACATGAAAAATGAAGTAACAGCACCACCAGGAGGTATGTGTATGGAAGTTGCTAAGATATGAAACATTAAGGAACGGCCAATCAGAGTTCATCACACAAACACAACTTGAGTCAGGATGGTCTCACAGACATTCTAACAATATTTCAAACTTTTATCCAATCAGATGTACAGATAACTTGTCCCATGGTGCATCTCATGTTTACTTCACCATATAAAAGTCCATTACACGTTGCCATCTTTGTCAGTTCTCTAATGCCTGCTGGTATATTATAATATTCTCTATATATAAATATACACACATCTCGGCAGGCATGAAACCTCCCAGGTTTACCAAGCAGGAGAGCGCTGCACTGGTCCACGCCATCAAGGACTTTTATCCCCAGCTGTTTGGGAACAAGAGGAGGTCGACAGATGCGCCTGTTAAGAAGGCCCTCTGGGAGTCTATCACCAATGCGGTTAAATTGGTGTGTGGCGTCCAGAGGAGCCAGGATCAGATCATGCGGAGATTCGGAGATATGAGGTTGCGATTGACAAAAAAAGTCGAACTCATAAGGGAGTGGGTACAAGCCTGTAAAAGAGGGGGCCAAAGAAAGGCCCAGCGGAAACTCTACCTACTCCCTTATGAGGTGACTTTATGCAAGCTATTCACTCTCCGGGTCCCCAAAAGATTTAGATCCTCGCCATCCTCGGCCTCCTCTTCTTCCCTCCCAGCTGCTGGATCTGAAAGTCCTGACTCGGGGGCCAGGGCAACTGCTTCTCCGTCCGGTGGCCTGGGAGGAGATGAAAGAGAATCTGAACCAGGTAACTATCCAACTTCATATAATATATTATTTTGATTAGATTTTTAAGAAATGTGTATATAGTCAGATACTAAACCTATATAGATCTCACAACATACGCTACATATGATGTTTAGATATCTGATTTTAGATTAGTGACACATGAAATAGGAATGATGTTTCTTGCGCTCGACAGAATATGCATCACAGAGCGAAAATTGAATTGCACATACACGTTAACATGGGTTTGCTGTAAGTGGCATTGCTTTACACATGTTGGTCAAATGACGGATGCGTAATTCCGCTTGGAATCATTGCGCAATGATCCCGAAAATTAGAATTGCGCATACACGTTAACATGGGTTTGCTGTAAGTGGCATTGCTTTACACATGTTGGTCAAATGACGGATGCATAATTCCGCTTGGAATCATTGCGCAATGATCCCGAAAATTAGAATTGCGCATACACGTTAACATGGGTTTGCTGTAAGTGGCATTGCTTTACACATGTTGGTCAAATGACGCATGCGTAATTCCGCTTGGAATCATTGCGCAATGATCCCGAAAATTAGAATTGCGCATACACGTTAACATGGGTTTGCTGTAAGTGGCATTGCTTTACACATGTTGGTCAAATGACGGATGCGTAATTCCGCTTGGAATCATTGCGTAATGATCCCGAAAATTAGAATCGCGCACACACATTAACATGGGTTTGCTGTAAGTGGCATCGCTTTACACATGTTAGTCAAAATGAAATGTGAATTATTATATATGTGAAGAATACAGTATTCTTATTTTCAATATTATACATAATAAAAAAAAATAGCAGAATCAAAATAAATAATAACATATGTCCATCAATTGATGAGAATGAAATAACACAAAAAAATAATTAAAGCTACAGTAAACAACACAACTGATTGAAAATAAGAGTACAGGATATATTTATCATGAATTTAATTGAGGAAACAATTAACTCATGGGACTACCAAAAGATTAATAGTTTTTAATTGATTTGGTAATAATGTAAAGATTTTAAACATGGCATGATTTGTATTAATGATATCCAATCCTCATTTAATATATTACAGATAGTGATGTTGGTGCTGGAACCTCAAGCCAGGGCTTGTCACAGTATGGTATGTCTCATTTTAATTTACATTTGTCTTAGAAACATGGACAGAACATTACATACAAAATCCACATTGTTCAATATTTATATGTATCTGCAAAATGGATTTGTAAAATATTTACAAATAAGAATAAAAAACAAACAAACATAGGATTACATTGTAATACTAATCTGAATTTTTATCGAATTTAATCTATCCCATCTATTCTTGATATCTTCATTTTAATGTAAGATTCTTTGAATGTCTAATTTATATTCTTCCCCTGTGTATTGCTTAATCTTATTTGGATACATTTTGACAAAATTCACACACTTTTGCATATGTTTTGATGTTAAAAATATAGATTCAATTTTTGAAATTGATCACGTCATTTAAGGGACATGCCAACTGAATTTTACATTGAATGATTTGGAAACGTGATTTTATTGTTTTGTTTAAACATTTTATGAGCTACATTGGTTCAGTCTATTCTTTTAGTTCTTCTAAAAACATATTGATTTTGGTTTAGGTTAAACAATGCATTACTGGTATTATCTGGCTGTTTTTTTATGCATAAATTGGCATTTTGTCAAAAGTTAAAATCATGTGTTCAGATAACAGTAGTACATAGTTTCAAAAAGTATACAATTACACATTTTGAGCTTCATGTCCCTTTAAGAGAGGATAATTAAATAATGTTTAGGATATCCTTAACTAACATATTAGATTGTAATTGCATGCTCCATCCCATTCATTACATCAACATATGGAGTAGAGAATTCATTAACAGCAACATTGTCAAATCAATATTTTTTTTATATTAAAGGGACACTGAGCTAAAATTATTACTGTTGTCATTCAGATAGAGCATGCAATATTAATCAACATTTAAATATAATACTATAATCATATATTAAATATTCTATTGCTAAATTTATTTTAAAATCAAGAATGTACGTTTATCTGCAGCTCCATTTTGGTTGACCAACCTGGGTTTTTATTAATGATTGGTGGATACCTTCAACAAACAATATTTATTGAATCCAATATTGCTTATCTGCCTTTAAGATTAAAATGTAGCAAAATTAAAATTATAATAGGAGTCAATGTTAAATCATTTGTAACAGTTTGAACAGTGAAATCACTGATTGAAATAAATCATGTCAGTGTCCCTTTGATAAACAATAGATACATTAATCCTTACATTCTTTGGATTAAACAATATTGATATATAATTCACATATTCACTGTTTGAGTTACTTTCTAGATATAAGCATACTCTAACAGCACCATGATTATATATTTGTACAAATCAATTTGGTTTGGTATTGTGATCAATATGTGTTGTGTCTTAAGCAAGATTACTGTACATTGCACAAATGGCTCGATGTGCCACATGTCTTTGTTTATATTTGTCAACAGCTGTTATTCAAAATGTGGTTTGTGTGTATTCTTTTAAGAACATTGATCAATGGGTATATTTAGATATGCAATAGCATTGTATGAGATGAGTTTGATGTCTAATATAGTCAGAAATTAAACATATGTTAAATACATCATTTTTTACAGAATCCCCTTGATTCAATCAAACATTTTTTATTCTAATGACTGCTCTATTCTTCACATTTTCAAGTTGATTATTCTTAGAAATCGATACAGATGTGATTTAGTGCTATCCCAAATGTGTTCACTAATATATATCTATATCATTCATAGAGAGAGTTGTTGTGGGGAGCCCAGAGGGATCCAGCACAAACACAGAGCTGCCTTTGCGGTCTTCTGGTAAGTCCATTGACTCATTTATATGTCATTGAAGTTGTATTGTTAATCAATATTATGAGCATGATTCTGATGAAGCATAACATTTGAAACAAACATATAATTTACTCCTCTGATTATATATTAATTTTATTTTAATATTGAAAGATTAACAATTAAAATTTTCTTAGTCTACACCTTTGTTATTCAGAAGATGTATAGCATATGTTTGTTTCCATGTTCAATTTTGACAACAATCATCAAGTGATACACACATGAGAAATCTTAAATGTTCAATGTACTATGCTTTTATGACTTTAAAATTAATACAAACAATAAATCGAAAATCTGAATCATTGAGAATAACAAATCTAATGTCATTTGTATGCTCCATCAAAATGATGTAAATCATAACTTTGGGTGTGTATATCTTTAATGCAACATTGATGTGTGTCTTTGAGCAACAGTAACATATGTTATAATATCTGATCTTAACGTGTGCACAACATGTTATGTTTTACAGAGATTGATTTAACATGTGGGATGGAGGAGGAAGAGGCTCCCTTGAAGTCTGATGGTATGTGAAATATATCTAACATGTATCCAACATGTTTCTTTATTGGAAATCATTTTATTGAATACATTCAAAGTCTACAGCTTTTGCACTTTAAAAAGGAATATTATTTGTCTGTTCAAATACACTACTGCCCCCTTTATATATCAGGCAGCATGAAGATATGCTTGGATTTTTAAAAATCTTTGGATTTCTAATTCATGCCATCATGATGTCACATGCATATTCCAGGCCAAACCACAATAATAATTTTATAATTGTACAGACAGTCATTGCTATTCATCTGAGTGCCTATATGCATACCATATCCTCATGTCATCATTGTTTAGAAATTCAAACACACTTCTAAGTATATTGCAAACATAATCAAGTTGAAATGCGTTGATTTGATTTCATGATGTATGAGATGTTAATATATTTTTATTATTTATTTCAGATGGATCCTCCTCTTCTGGTCATCATTATTCCGCCCCTGCCCAATCCCCTGCCCAGTCCCTTGCCCAGTCCCCTGCCCAGCCCCAGGCCCCTGCCCAGTCCCCTGCCCAGTCCCAGGCCCCTGCCCAGTCCCCTGCCCAGCCCCCTGCCCCTCCACAGACCACAGACCCTCCCGGCCCTACCCATTTGTCCTATCCTATCCCTCCCAAAAAACGCCCCTTCGTCCCCCTTCGCCGCTCTCCCCGTCTTTTGGCCCGTACAGCTACCCCAGCTGCCCAGCCCCCAACTCACCACTCCCCAGCTGTACGGGCTACCCCAGAGCAGCAGCCCATCCCTCCCCAACCCAATCCCATCCCTCCCCCCTGTCTCAACCTTCATTGTCCTGGGTGTCGGATTGTCCTTCCCAGGCACAGCTGTAAGTATCATTCAAAATCAACATTATAAGATACTTAAAGGTACACTGAAGGCAAATTGTTTCTATTGTGATTCAAATAGAGCATGCAATGTTAATCAAATTTATAATTTACTACTCTTATCAATTATTCTTCATTCTCTTGCTATCTTTATTGAAACAAAGAAATGCCTCTAATTATTTTTTATTAAAACAAAATCTGGACATCATTTCTTTATTGTTGGATGAATGTATCCATCAATCAGCAGGGACAATCAAAGTTGATAACCAAAAATGGCCTGCCCTATAAACTTACATTCTTGCATTTAAAATATAGCTAGAGAATTCTAACATTTAAAGAATAGGAGTAAATTAATAATTCTTTTTAATGTCATGCTCTATCTGAATCAGTAACTAAAATATTTTGGTTTAGTGTCCCTTTAATTTGATATCATTACATATACCAATCACCACTACTTGAATCCAACAATTTATGTACAAATGTTCATACATTATCTCTTGGATAACCCAGTGGGAATGTCATTTCTTCTGGTTGCTATGTTTACACAGCTTGTCCTCAACGCCAAAATGTTTAAGGATAAGTGTGCCTACCACAGTATAACTAAAATATTTAAATTGCTAATGTAAGTACAATGTAAATCCTTTTACAAGATTTTAGACACTCAAGCTGTAAAAGTGGATCATCAAAAACCAATTAAAGGGGACAACATGTTGGAGTAAAATGTCCCTTTAATGGTTTAGGTCTGTCTGAATAACATATTTCATGTGTAAATAATCAATGTCAACAAATTAATTTAAAGAATGATTTGTCTTTATGATGACAATGTATCTTTGTTTATTTTTTGTTCTGTTGTGTAATTATCATTAATATTTTATTTTTTCTTTATTTTAGGCTGTGACTCAACATGGCTTACGCTAGAAGCTCTAGCCCGCGTAGAGCAGGCCGTGTTGAGGAACGCAGCTGTCCTGAGAGGGATGAGCGACACCATGCAGGCCCAGCTACAGGTTCAGCATTTGACTCTACGTCAGATGAGGCAGTGGAATTCAATGCTTGAATCTGTAGCTAGACAGGCACAGGACGATGAAGGGGATGACCAGTAAGTAGAGGATCTGGAGATGCTCCAAGGGCGCAGATAAGAATCCTCCGTCCACATGTTGATGTTGTTTTTTATGGTTGCCATTTGGCCTTTTTTTTATTATTGTTGTGTCTGTTGCACTCTTTTACCTTGTCATATGGCTCCAATGGGGCTATGCTGACCCTTGGCAACTCTCTTCATGGACTGTGATGCACTCTGTTACCTTGTCATATGGCTCCAATGTGGCTATGCTGGCCCTTGGCAACTCTCTTCATGGACTGTGATGCACTCTGTTACCTTGTCATATGGCTCCAATGTGGCTATGCTGGCCCTTGGCAACTCTCTTCATGGACTGTGATGCACTCTGTTACCTTGTCATATGGCTCCAATGGGGCTATGCTGGCCCTTGGCAACTCTCTTCATGGACTGTGATGCACTCTGTTACCTTGTCATATGGCTCCAATGGGGCTATGCTGGCCCTTGCCTACTCTCTTCATGGACTGTGATGCACTCTGTTACCTTGTCATATGGCTCCAATGGGGCTATGCTGGCCCTTGGCAACTCTCTTCATGGACTGTGATGCACTCTGTTACCTTGTCATATGGCTCCAATGTGGCTATGCTGGCCCTTGGCAACTCTCTTCATGGACTGTGATGCACTCTGTTACCTTGTCATATGGCTCCAATGTGGCTATGCTGGCCCTTGGCTACTCTCTTCATGGACTGTGATGCACTCTGTTACCTTGTCATATGGCTCCAATGTGGCTATGCTGGCCCTTGGCTACTCTCTTCATGGACTGTGATGCACTCTGTTACCTTGTCATATGGCTCCAATGGGGCTATGCTGGCCCTTGGCAACTCTCTTCATGGACTGTGATGCACTCTGTTACCTTGTCATATGGCTCCAATGTGGCTATGCTGGCCCTTGGCTACTCTCTTCATGGACTGTGATACACTCTGTTACCTTGTCATATGGCTCCAATGGGGCTATGTTGTCCCTTGGCAACTCTCTTCATGGACTGTGATGCACTCTGTTACCTTGTCATATGGCTCCAATGTGGCTATGCTGGCCCTTGGCAACTCTCTTCATGGACTGTGATGCACTCTGTTACCTTGCCATATGGCTCCAATGGGGCTATGCTGGCCCTTGGCAACTCTCTTCATGGACTGTGATGCACTCTGTTACATTGTCATATGGCTCCAATTTTCCTGATCTTTAAAAGATTATTTATAAACGTTGTTGATGTTTTCTGACATACTAATAAAAGACATGTCATTCCATTCCACGATTCTTTGTCCTCTTTATTCATGTCATTGATTGAAATCTCTAGTTTATCTGGTTCATCCTTAAATGGACCTTAGCAAAAATAATGGTGTTTCCTGAATACAATTGTAAATGACTTTAAGATTAACATCTCCAATTTAATTTTATTATTTGTCTTTATATATTTTTCGTAAAGCTTTATCATTGCATGATTATGATTAGCATAGTAATTATTGTATATATGTATATATAGATTGTTATTTGTGTATATATATGTATATTGCAAATTTCACATCCATGTGTGTATTTATAAACTCTGCGTGAATTGATGCACCTTTAACAAATGATCTGAGGATTGATACAATGATATAATCCCTGTAAAGTGTTCATTTTATTGAAATAGTATTGTCTCTGTGTATCCTCTTTTTAAAATAAAAAATCATGTCCCTTTAAGAGATGCTGAGCACAATTGTTAATGAATGGATTTCCTTTTTACATGAACAAGGACATATAATCTTATTAATAAACAATCTTATTGTAATGTTGACAGCACATGTATTTCATTTTCAATTCTATCTTATTGTAGTAGTGTAACCAAATCAATCTCTGTGTGTAATGCGCATATTTTAGATGAGGAATATGTTTTTCAAAATATTTGTAAAAAAATACTTCTCCTCCCATATATGGCTATAGGTAGGCTGACCATATTTCAACTTGAATAAATGACACGTTTGATCAATACATGTGTCATTATTGTTATTCCAAAACAATCTAAACATATCTTAAAACATCAATGGCATATGTATTTCTCATGTGTATCTTTTAAATGTTAAAGATATACACCATAGCTATAGTTAAAGGGACAGCCAAGTCCAAAAAGTTGATTCATGATTTAAATAGGGCATGCAAGTGTAACCAACTTCCTAATTAGCTTTTATTCAACATTTAGCTTTGTTCTCTTCTTATAGTTATTTGAAAGGTAAACAGAGGAGGTTCATATGCTAAGTTCTTCGACCTTGAAGACTGCCTCTAATGTTTTAAAAATATTGACTACTATAAGGCATTAGTTCACATGTTTCATATAGATAACATTGAGATCATGCACGTAAAGTGACCTAGGAGTGAGCATTGATTGGCTAAACTGCATGTCTGTCAAAAGAAATTAAATAATGGTGCAGTCATCAGAAGCTTAGATACAAGATAATAACAGAAGTAAAATGTATATTAATATATAACTGTGTTTGTTGTTCAAAAATGAGTAATGTGTAATAAAGGGATTATCTATATTTTTTATAATTCAATTTCTGGGGTTGACTGTCCCTTTAACATATAATATCTAACACATCCCTATTTTACTAATGCATCTCCTAGCATTAATTTTCTTTTAAAGGGACAGGAAACACAAAAATCCAAATATTTACATTTATTGTAACAATATATTTCAAATTGCAATGTCGTACATAATCGTGTAACCAATATTGATTTAATTTTTAATTAAAAAATGCTGCTTGATAAATAGTTTAGTTATAAATCCTCTGCTTCTAATGAAATATCTCCTTATTTTCGATAATGTATTATATTTTATAGATCACAGTATTTCGTTATCTATCGTGACATTCCTAGATAGCAATATAGACACATACTAGTTACTAAAATATAAATACGTTTCTTATTGATATGCCAAGCTGTCAACTGAGTCCTTGTATTGGCTGCGGTTTTTCAGCGATCTCGGATGCACCATGTTGCTTAAGACGTCACCTGCCAGGCTGTCCAATGATTCCTTGTATTGACTGACGTTTTTACGCGATCAAAGATGCGCCTTTTATTGGATTGCGTTCTTACGTGATCAAGAATGCGCCTTTTATTGAATTGCGTTCTTACGTGATCAAGAATGCGCCTTTTATTGGATTGCGTTCTTACGGGATCAAGAATGCGCCTTTTATTGGATTGCGTTCTTACGTGATCAAGAATGCGCCTTTTATTGGATTGCGTTCTTACGTGATCAAGGAAGCGCCATGTTAATTAAGACGTCACATGCAAAGGTGTAAAAAAACGTCTGATTGTATTACGTAGTCCCGCAATATTTGTTTGTGCACGTTACACACGTTTGTGAATGAGAAGGCAAGTTTAAAACCATGGCGAATATGGATTGTATGCATCATGTTACATTGTTGACCCATAGCTGATAAAGACCACCACATTCTCTTTTGCTGGATGTCTGGTTGAATAAACGAACACAAGCAAAATGTTTTCCTGCATAAGATATATTGAGGCAAGTGCAAATCTCTATAGTCCATCTTGTTTAATATGTTTGTCAACAATATGTTCCTTTTTATGAAAAATGACTGTTGTGTTTAATGTTAAAGATATGTAATTCATAAATATGTGCTATTGTATTAGAATAAAGTAATCAATATGCATTTATCTTTATCATATGCTAAATATATGATGCCGACTTTTTCTAAATGTAATTTCGTCGTATATTTTATTAAAGGTTCATTAGACACTCACCTTAAAAACAAATTTTTTTTATTTGGTCTCTAGTTATATAGTCCATTGTTTACCAAATACATGTCTACTTCTGCTTCTGTTCAAATAAAATTGAAGTCATTTTCAGACTCCTCACCAAGCCTCAAAGTTTCATGTGAGTACCATCTCCAGCTTTCTCCTGTTTGTGTAAAGGGTCTTTTCATATATTAATGATGGGGTATTGTCTTGTTTTATGGATGTAATGGGGGTTCTATCTATCTTTTCAATAGAGATAACCCGATTTTCTTTGAAAGTGTTTAAAGCTTTTTAATATTTATTTTGATATCAGTATATGTTAATCTTGTTGTTTCTAGTAGTGTCTATTACATGCAGTTCTGTGAAAAAGATAGTATACTGTCCCTTTAATGCAAATGTTGATTTTTGTATCATGTATGAGTTCCACAATGGTTAATCTACAAATATATTATTGTTAGCATATTTATTTATTTTCACTCCTAAAAGGACTTTAAACCATATTCATTGTTAAAACAAATGTCTTTCTAAAAAAAAAAAACACAATAATGTCTCTTTAAGAAAATAGACTTTATTTAACACGTCAATATAAATCTTTTTTCAATATTTCTTGTTTGAACAAGTACATGTAGATATACCAACAATCACCAAATATTATATGTTAGCATATGTAATTTTGTTAAAGGGACAGTTTAGAAAACAAATGTTTTGCATTCTTAAAAAAGTCAGTTTTGTAATATCAATGATATCAAAGGTTTCTCACCAATTAATCATTTTTCTGTGTTTATTTTTATTTGCTAGCTAAACCTATGAGGTTCGTGTGCTCATTTCTGAGAGCTTGAAGAGTGCATGTAATCAGAATGCAATTTGACCACTAGAGGGCATTTGGATAGCATTTGTATATATAAAACCTTGAGCTCATACAGCATATTTACCATGTATTGATCATTGATTGTGTAAAATGTTGTTATGTCAGAACAACAAATAAGTGGTCATTTTTCATAGGCATAGATACAAGGGTAAGCACATAAGTCACACGTATTTCTCCATGTTTTGTTGTTTCAAACTTGATAATGCGTAATACAGTGTTTTCTTTGTAATCAATAATGTTCTGACTGTCCCTTTAAGCTGTGTTATTGGCATTCAAACAGTAATATGCCATCATGGATAATTGTAATGGTAATTTAGTTTGCGATTCGGGAAACAGTTTGGACATCACATCACAGAAACCAATCGATATCATGAACAAGGATAGGTATGTGATGTGGTTTTCACACACTTATAACCCACACTCTGCAAACAATCTGCCTCCATGGACCTGGTCCCATAGAAGTAGATAATATACAGAGTGTGGTCCACAAGTGTATGAAAACCACATCATCACATACCTATCCATTACACATTAAATAAAAAATAATTAAACATGAAAACAAATACTTACTTCCTCTTCCTTCCCCTCTTCCCACGGGGCTGAGGCTCTGGGAGGGTCAACTGCCGACTCCGACGAGTTCTCATTGTAGATGTTGTGGGAAGAGTGGAAGGAAGAGTACTGGGACGACCAAGGTGAGGAGGAGGAGATGGCCCGGCAGGAGGAGATGGCCCGGCAGGAGGAGATGGCCCGGCAGGAGGAGATGGCCCGACAGGAGAAGATGGCCCGACAGGAGAAGATGGCCCGGCAGGAGAAGATGGCCCGGCAAGAGAAGATGGCCCGGCAGGAGGCCCAGCAGCAGGAGGCCCAGCAGATGGCGGGCCAGGAGCAGGAGGCCCAGCAGATGGCGGCCCAGGAGCAGGAGGACCAGCAGATGGCGGCCCAGGAGCAGGAGGCCCAGCAGATGGCGGCCTAGGAGCAGGAGGACCAGCAGATGGCGGCCCAGGAGCAGGAGGCCCAGCAGATGGCAGCCCAGGAGCAGGAGGCAGACCAGCAGGAGGCAGACCAGCATGCGCCTTCCGGAAAAAATTAAACATCTCTTGTTGGAGTCGAAAGGTTCTGTTTTGGCCTTCTTCTATTCAAGTAAGGAGGTGTATGATTTGGGTTTGGCCTTCAATGATTTTGTTTTGCCCTTCAATAATTCTACTTCTGCCTTCTATATTTTGGATCCGGGAGTTACGCATCTGGTCAATGTAGTCTAAAAGAACCCGCACCTCCGCTATTTCCTCTTGTTGTACACGACGGGGTGCCCGTGCACGGCGGCCTGCTGGTGCACGGTGGCCTGCTGGTGCACGGCGGCCTGCTGGTCCTTGAGGGGCCTCTGCTTCCGCGGCCTCTTCCTCTGCTTCCGGGGCCTTTTCGTCAAGGGGGGCCTCTTCGTCAAGGGGGGCCTCTTCCCTCCGAGGTGGAGATTCATCCCCACCACTCTCATCCCGGGGAAAAGGAGGAGCCTGTAGTTGCTGTGCTGCCTCCTCCCCAGACTCTGTATATTTGAAAAAGAAATAAATGTATATATTAGCATATTTCAAAATAAAGCTTTAAATTACTTAGCTTACGATACAATTACAAATGCAGCCTCATTAATCCACTTTGAAATCTAACAATCAAAATACGATTTCCGCATTTTCTAAACCGTGTTTGTGATATCTCTGGTCAATCTGAATGTTTTAGCGTTTGTTTTCAGTCTATTTAAATGCACACCTAACCTATAGCCTAGATACTGATGTAACCGCAAAGTAATTGTGAATGCGTGTAAACAACGTAATAGCATTAATCTGATCCTTAAAGGGACATGAAACCCAATGTTTTATCTTTCATGATTTAGAAGCATACAATTATAATCAACTTTCTAATGTACTTTTCTTATCTAATTAGCTTCATTCTCTGGATATTCTTTGATGAAAAGCATATCTAGATATGCTTAGAAGCTGCTGATTGGTAGCTGCATATAGCTGCCTCCTGTGATTGGTTCACCGTGTGCATGGCTATTTCTTCATTAAAGTATATCTAAAGAATGAATCAAATTAGGTAATATTAGTAAATTGGAATGTTGTTTAAAATTGTATTCTCTACCTTAATCATGAAAGGAAATGTTTGTGTATAGTGTCCCTTGAAATACATTCGTATGTTAATTTATTCTTAAATGAACTTACCGTCAGATGAGAATGGCAGGTTCCCGGTATCAATTCCTCCGATACCGACTATATCCACCTCGGAGATGCTGGGACGCAACATTTCCTCCCATCGGCAGTAATCGATATCCAGTGCAGGTTCCTGCGGCATGTTGGGCCTCCCGGCTTAACTTTTTTTTAAGATCCATCTTGCAGTCCCGGTAGCGATGTTTAATAGAGTCCATATCTCTGTTCCGGCCACCCACTGCATTGACTGCATTCCTTATCTCATGCCAGAGCTTCCTCTTCTCAGTCGGGGTGGTCTTCTGATGCTGCAGCCTCCTTTACCTGGCCATATAGGCTTCTACGAGGGACTCCTTCTCTTCCATAGAAAACCTCGCCTCCTTAGTCGCCTTGGCCTTCCCCTGTGACGATGCCCTCTGTTTCCCGGACTGTGAAGCCCTACTCTGTCCGCCACTGGGCCCAGCCACTTGTTCATCTTGAACAAAGTGGCTGGGTCCACCCACCGCTTCCAACCCCGCTTCCTGCCCCCCTTCCTGCCCCCCTTCCTGCCCTGTTCCTCTCCCCCTCCCTCTCCTCCCCCCTCTACCTCTCCCCTGCCTACCCTCCATCTCTTCCCTAAACTAAACCCCAAATAAGCAAACAAAAAGTGAGTGTGATCAAATGAAAGGGGGTCAAAATAAAGAACTAAAAAGACCAAAAAAAGTGCAGAAAGTGTGAAAGGGATATAAATAAAAGAGGGTAAGGAGTATTTAAATAAACAAAATGAAGAAGACTAAACGGAGGATATGTAAACTAAATGTAACTAGGGGATGGGGATGGGATGGGGATGGGGTATGGGATAAAAGTAAATGGGATGAAAGGGAATGGGACTACAAGGAATGGGGTATGGAGTGTAGTATGAGAGGGTATGGGGTATGGAGTGTATGTAGTGTTATTGATAAGTGTATGTATGTATTGAATGTGTTTGCGTGTAAATGTGTTAAGTGTACAGAAAAAGCACTCGCACACTCACCCAAACCAACTGACGCTCACTAACTCACACTACCACTAACTCTCTAACTCCCACTAACTCTCTAACTCCCACTACCACTAACTCTCTAACTCCCACTACCACTAACTCTCTAACTCCCACTACCACTAACTCACTCACGATAACACTAACTGACTCACAATAATGCACAAAATCTCTAAGCTCCAATCTCCAAAAACCCACCAGCAACACAGTGAAAGAAGCCATGCTTGTGTGGTGCTTATATACCCTGTGTAAATGTTTAATGATGTACCGGTTTGCGTTGTAAATTGTGTTCAGGTGTGCTTTATTAGTAATTATTATTTGTGCAATGTGTATTAGGTGTGTGAATTTGCGCATGCTCATTTCGAGTTAGTATTTGTGGAATGTGTAGAATGTGATGATGTCATAGTGCTCGTTTTCTATAACATTGTCTAATAGTAGTATGTTTAAATGTTAATTAGCGATGGTGTGGTATTAGTGAAGTGTTGGATATGTATGTTTGTCCTAATATATAGTAATATTGAATGCGAGTATTTTGCTAGTGTATGATTGTTTTTTTTTTTCCTTGTTGTTATTTTCCGTATTTCCGCATCTTAAATAATATGCGTATTCCCTGTATTTTATTTAATTAAATTTCCCCCGCTTCTGAATGTGTAATGCTTATGTGCTTTGTTTAGTGATTGTTGTTGTGACATTTGCGGCATATGATGTGGTATGCGTCATATCCGAGCTGTGCGTATTTCTCACGAGATCGAGTGTTAGGTGAAAAAAGCGTGTTTGTTTGCTTTTCCATTGATCTCTATGGGAGACTGTCTAACGCGGTCAGGATTCCGCATGTGAAATACACGCGTTAGGAGTATCGTTAGATTATTTTTTTCAACTCTAAATACCCGCGTCAAAAAACGCCGTGCGTTAGACATAAACCATGCGTAGCGTACGCACCCTATCTACCGCAAAACTCCAAATCTAGCCGTAAATTTTGTATTCTGATATAAAAATGAAGGAAAAAATAATTTACCACGGTGTTTATTACCTGAACCAGAGACGCTAATAGATAAAGAAATAACTGCATGGTCTGAAATAAGGATATTTTTTTATATCAGTTATTATCTCTAAACACAACATGAAATCACTTACCTGTATTAAAAACATATCAATCCTTGAGAGTGTTTTAGATGACTTTGATTCACAAGTAAAGTCCCAGGAATCCAGGTTTTGTACTCTCCATATGTCTTTTAATTTTAGATTCTTTATAAATTGACGTAATGGTTTAGCTTCTCTATTGTACCTATTTTGGTTTTTAGTTTTTAGTCTATCTAAATATGCGTTGAGAGATTTTAAAATCGCCTCCTACAATTAGCTGTGTATCTGTATATTTTAAAAGTTTGGTATATAAATTTTCCCAAAAACTTGGTTGCAACTCATTAGGGGCGTATATATTACATAAAACAAAATGTACTCCTTTTTATCTTAATTTCCAAAATTAAAAATCTCCCTTCTTTGTCACTATCATAGGATATAGTGAAATAATCTAAATTTTTGTTAATTAAAAATGCCACTCCTCTCTTCTTATTAACAGTTGACAAGAAGATTATTTCTCCAATCCAATGAATCTGAGTTTTTCAGATTCAGTTCTATTCAAATGAGTTTCCTGTATCAAAGCTATGTCAGGTTTAAATGTTTTAAGATATTGAACAGTATGTTTCCTTTTTATTGGAGAATTTATTCCTCCTACATTCCATGACAAAATGTTAAGTTTGTCCTTCATAATATATGCTATACTTAAACACTTTGAACTTTACGGAAAAAAAAAAAACACATATAAATTACAGCCATTAGAGTCCCATCTAATCCTTTGACCTTCAGATCTGGTATTGTTCTTCTATTTCACCTTGATTTTGCTTACGAAATCTTTCACTTCGTCTATTTAATCAAATACCAAGATCTTAGAATTATGCAAAAAAAATAATTTAGCTGGATAAATAAGTGTTTCTTGGATTCCAGCTTTAATCAACTGTGTACAATACGGGGCAAACTCTTGTCTCTTACTTGAAGTTTCTGCTGAGAAGTATTGGAACACCATAATTTTCTCATGCTTTAACACAAAAGGTATTTGTCTAAGGTAAGATGTGAGAATTTTTATCTTGTCCTGAAAATTCAAGTACGTTATCATAATTGGCCTTTTCTTATTGGTACTGTCATCTTTAAATCTACTTAGGCCCAATCTATGTGCTCTCTCTACTGCTATGGGAATTACTTCTGTTGGAAGACCTAAGGCTTGTGGTAGGGTTATACTAGAAAATTTTAAAAGGTCTGTGTATTCTGAAGATTCTGGAAGCCCTATCACTTTCAAGTTATTCCTGCGAGCTCTGTCTTCCAGCTCACACAGCCGAGTGTGGAGAAATTGGATAGATTTAGACTGGGATTCAATGGTGGCCTGCTGTGCATTTTGTATATCAACTAATGTAGAAATTCTATTCTCTGCTTCCGTAACCCTATTAGCTATTTGTTTTAATTCACAAGCAAGTGATGAGAATTCTTTCTTTAAACTATCAAATTGGGGCAGGAAATTATCTGACATCTGTCTTATAAGATTCTCAGTATCTATACTTATAGAATTGGTATGATCACTATCAATTGGGCCTACTTCCATATTCTCGAAACTATTCCTCGGCTTCCTTTCTCTTTGTTTGGGAGGCATAGCTGGTGATTTATTCCTACTAATACCCAAATATTTATCCATGTAAAAAAATATTGTGAATCTACAAATGACACACAAGACAAAGTGATAAATAACAGCAAGAAGAAAAAGGACCTTCCCTTTTTTATTTTTCTCCTTTCTTCCCCTTCTCTTTTTTTTATTTTCCTTTTTTTTTTCTTATTCTTTCCTATATGTGTTCAAGTGTACGTGCGTTTTATTATTTAGTTGCTATAGAGATAGCGGTGAAATTAAGAAATGACCCCTTTAGGGGAGCAATACAACCTGTCATCTCAGTTACTGTATAACATTAATAACAGTGTAGTGACACATAGTGATATATATATATATATATATATATATATATATACAGGGAGTGCAGAATTATTAGGCAAATGAGTATTTTGACCATATCATCCTCTTTATGCATGTTGTCTTACTCCAAGCTGTATAGGCTCGAAAGCCTACTACCAGTTAAGCATATTAGGTGATGTGCATCTCTGTAATGAGAAGGGGTGTGGTCTAATGACATCAACACCCTATATCAGGTGTGCATAATTATTAGGCAACTTCCTTTCCTTTGGCAAAATGGGTCAAAAGAAGTACTTGACAGGCTCAGAAAAGTCAAAAATAGTGAGATATCTTGCAGAGGGATGCAGCACTCTTAAAATTGCAAAGCTTCTGAAGCGTGATCATCGAACAATCAAGCGTTTCATTCAAAATAGTCAACAGGGTCGCAAGAAGCGTGTGCAAAATAACTGCCCATGAACTGAGAAAAGTCAAGCGTGCAGCTGCCAAGATGCCACTTGCCACCAGTTTGGCCATATTTCAGAGCTGCAACATCACTGGATAGCCCAAAAGCACAAGGTGTGCAATACTCAGAGACATGGCCAAGGTAAGAAAGGCTGAAAGACGACCACCACTGAACAAGACACACAAGCTGAAACGTCAAGACTGGGCCAAGAAATATCTCAAGACTGATTTTTCTAAGGTTTTATGGACTGATGAAATGAGAGTGAGTCTTGATGGGCCAGATGGATGGGCCCGTGGCTGGATTGGTAAAGGGCAGAGAGCTCCAGTCCGACTCAGACGCCAGCAATGTGGAGGTGGAGTACTGGTTTGGGCTGGTATCATCAAAGATGAGCTTGTGGGGCCTTTTCGGGTTGAGGATGGAGTCAAGCTCAACTCCCAGTCCTACTGCCAGTTTCTGGAAGACACCTTCTTCAAGCAGTGGTACAGGAAGAAGTCTGCATCCTTCAAGAAAAACATGATTTTCATGCAGGACAATGCTCCATCACACGCGTCCAAGTACTCCACAGCGTGGCTGGCAAGAAAGGGTATAAAAGAAGAAAATCTAATGACATGGCCTCCTTTTTCACCTGATCCGAACCCCATTGAGAACCTGTGGTCCATCATCAAATGTGAGATTTACAAGGAGGGAAAACAGCACACCTCTCTGAACAGTGTCTGGGAGGCTGTGGTTGCTGCTGCACGCAATGTTGATGGTGAACAGATCAAAACACTGACAGAATCCATGGATGGCGGGCTTTTGAGTGTCCTTGCAAAGAAAGGTGGCTATATTGGTCACTGATTTGTTTTTGTTTTGTTTTTGAATGTCAGAAATGTATATTTGTGAATGTTGAGATGTTATATTGGTTTCACTGGTAAAAATAAATAATTGAAATGGGTATATATTTGTTTTTTGTTAAGTTGCCTAATAATTATGCACAGTAATAGTCACCTGCCCACACAGATATCCCCCTAAAATAGCTATAACTAAAAACAAATTAAAAACTACTTCCAAAACTATTCAGCTTTGATATTAATGAGTTTTTTGGGTTCATTGAGAACATGGTTGTTGTTCAATAATAAAATTAATCCTCAAAAATACAACTTGCCTAATAATTCTGCACTCCCTGTATATATATATATATATATATATATATATATATATATATATATATATATATATATATATATATATATATATATAAAACAACATATGTATGTGATAATGTCTCCCAACCAATACAAAATTATATGACCCTAAGGTCTAGCTCTTTTCTTTTATCTCCAATTAACTTTCAATTGACTCGGCTATTCAATGTTGTCTTCAAGTAGATATCCTTTATGTACTGTTATTCCAGGATAGAACCCTCTACCCACCATACAGTCATGACAAAAAAGCAAAAAGGTAGAAATATAAATGTAAGATCAATAAACAAACACAACACAACACCTTCTCTAGTTGGATCTAGAAACCAACAGACCTTAAAATCTGCTATATTTGTCTAGGATTACCACCTAGTTCAGTTTCTTCAACAACTGTTCTCCTAGGTTATTAATCAGTGACTTGCTATCCTTTAAAATATATTATATTGTATACCATTTTTTAGCTGCATCCCTCTAGTAACCATTAAAAGGAAAAACAGACATTATCTACACAGGTATCATACATCTAAACAGGTGTCAATATATCCTGAGTAAGCCTTTACATCTAGATTCAAAATATATTCAAGTCATAGAGTTACCCATCTATAACCATGCAACCAGAAAAGAATAAGTCTGGCCTTTATGTTAAATCATTTACATGTGATACATAGCTTCTCCCATCAAAGATAACATAAATGTTCGATATTGAGGTACATAATCTGTGCTTCTCCAATGATGCAGTGTCAACCCCTGCAAACCCGGTTATAATGTGTAGAATGTTCCTGAAAGGTTCTTTAAGATTAACCACATTGACCCTTATGTCTATGGAAATAAGTATTTTTATGTCCAAGAGTTGGATGATATTCTTGACCTGTCTGCAGAATAACCGGTACAAGAGCTATCTTTGTTGTCTATTTGACATTAAGTCGGGCAAAAAGCTGATTCTATTCACAAAAATCTACAAGTGGATGAAGCTTCAGAATAAAACTTTGACCAAAATTGCAAGCAATAGCACCAGTACTTATCTTATCTTGCAATGCGGCTTGCAAGTTCCAATATTCTCCAACTTTCACCTCAAATAGTGCTGTTCCAGATAAAGACTTGTTTCGTTTTTTTTTTCCCCTCTCCCCTTTAAATACAAAAAATTGGGCGGCTTTTGTCCCAAAAAATGATTCTGTGACAATTTCTTCAGACAATCTCCTTTTAGTTTGTACGATCCTTTCATAAGATGACTCTTCCCACTTTAGCTGTAAGTGTTACATCCTTCTGCAATTTTGACAAAGGAAGTGTATGCTCTCCTATCCTGTGGGCAGAATATTAAACGTACTCTAGCCACATATGGGGTCCTGGGAGAATACGGCTTTTAGTACCTCAGCTGGTTAGGCCAAGACACCCAGGGAGTTTGGAAGTATCTTCTACCCCTAGGGAGAGGAGGCTGCAAACTGCTTATTGCGGCAGCTCTTAGCACCCTCTTACCACTAGCGGGGTCCTGGGAGAGTGCTCCTACGCTGGTGTTACTGGCTTTAATTCCAGCTGGGTTTTGTACTTCCCAGTACGCTATCCAGAGTATACTATAAACAGGAGGCAGTCCCCATGCTGCTTTTTACCTCTCTAAATATCTGGCTGGATTCAGACTTGTGCCGGCTTGTGACTGGCTGAATGGCTGTGGCTTTAGCAAGATGGCCTGTTTGGCTGTGAGACTTTCGTTGTCGATGGACTTACGTGGTACTCCACTCCACTCCAACTATTCCCACGACAGTAGCACCCGGTAAGGGAAAATACAGCTGCCCCTAGCCTAGGGCTTGGATAGCTTCTTGGGAAGCCAGTGGCATGGTGCTCACACTAAAGATGCTGAGATCGCACGTCTACTCAAGACTCCTCCAGAAACGAAAGTCGGTATAAATTGTTGGACGTGGACAGCTTAGTTCCCTAGGGGTGACACAGCTCCACCATTTCCAACACTTTTGCTCGCTGCCAGCCCCGGTTCTCCCAAACCGTGTATAGAAGCAGAAAGCACTGCCATTTCCAACACTTTCTGCTTCTATACACGGTTTGGGAAAACCAGGGCTGGCAGAGAGCACCTGAAGGGAAGTGCTAACATTGCTTCATACTTTATCCTTTCTAATACACAAAGTGTTTTTTTTCAACTGCACATAATTGCAAATTTTATATTACAATCTCAAAATATTTACTGTCACTTTAAAGGCTGTGACACACTGCAAGCGGAGTGGTGCGCAGCGTGTAGATGCAGCTGTGCGCGCTCAGTGTGTCTTGCCTTTTCATCTCTGAGCACTCTGCTGCGTCAGGTCACGTAGCTAAGCGCTCAGAGATGAAATATTTGAATTTCAGAAGCGTTGCGACGCGGAGCGAAGCAGCTGCTTTGCCTCGCGCCGCATCGCTTGCAGTGTGTCACAGCCTTAATAAACACAGGTGCAACTGTTTAAAGCTGCAATTCAGTAGTGATGAGCAGTGCAGCCACATTTGTGGGAGGCGCCAGAAAAAGGCAGACTGTCAATACCAATAAAAATGAATAAATGTATTACAACTCAGTGATTTAATTTCTATGCAAGAGAATTCAAGCTTTTGTATATTTTATAAACACTTTTTATTGTTCCATAATTTAAAACAATAATCAATATTTGCAATCCTATATTTTAAAACTTTAACAACACTAGTGTCATATAAAACTAAAAATGCTCACACTATTTGTAACTATATTACAATAAATACTATTTTGCAATAAAATTCAGAAAGGTAACAAAGGCTGTTAGCCTGAGATTGTTTGATGCTAATTGGAATAAATCATTGTCCCACTGTGTTAAGATCTAAAAAAGCAAAAGAGATCAAGTGGAGAAGAGAGCAAGCACTCTGTGTGTTGTGGGTTTACCGCTGAAGGCGACATCAGGAACCAGGGGGCTCCCTAAGGTGAGGTGGCAAAGACCATCGTAATTCAAACAATATTGCAGGTACTTTTTAAAATTTATAACCCACGGAACAATAGAAATTTGAGGTTAACCCCCTGTTGGCTATTACCAGTTTGGAAACTTTAGTGTGATCTGACATTCACAGGACTAATTCTTGCTTAAACTTGCAAATAAACCGAATGTATTAGTGAATTAATGTATTACATTTTACCATTGATTCAGAACGAATATTGTTACTAAACTGTAACTGATTGGTTAGAAAAGGGTTTTCTTCCTAAAGACGATTAAGGGTTGTTTTATGTTTATGTGAACAATTTGGGGAATTAATTTTATTGCAAAATAGTATTTATTGTAATATAGTTACAAATAGTGTGAGCATTTTTAGTTTTATATGATACAGGTGTCGTTAAAGTTTTAAAATATAGGATTGCAACTATTGATTATTGTTTTAAATTATGGAACAATAAAAAGTGTTTATAAAATATACAAAAGCTTGAATTCTCTTGCATAGAAATTAAATCACTGAGTTGTAATACATTTATTCATTTTTATTGGTATTGACAGTCTGCCTTTTTCTGGCGCCTCCCACAACCTTTTTTCTTATTTGTGTATCCATTTGATTCACAGTTGGTGAGGAGTGTGAATAGTGGGTTAGCCTAGCACTATTTGACTTAGCTCCTAGACTAATCAGAATTTTTAGTGCAGACAAATTTGCCTATAGAGACAAGGGGGCGGAATTATCAAGCTCTGAATGGAGTTTGATGCCCCTGTTTCTGTGCAAAACAGCAGCTATGAAGCAGCGGTCTAAAGATGGCTGCTCCATAACTTGTCCACCTACTCTGAGGCTGCGGACATCAATCCGCCCAAACCTATACGATTGGCTGATTGACACCCGCTGCTAGCGGCTGATTGACCATGAATATGGAAAGGTGGCATTGCACGAGCAGTTCACAAGAACTGCTTGTGCAATAATAAATGCAGACAGCTAAATCATATCAGGTCCGCTCCCACTGTCATAAATTGGCCCCAAGGTCTTGTCTAAAGCTCCAGTGAAAGGCAATTGGTCATTACATTACTAAAGAAATTGACAAAACATTAAGGAGCGTTTATATAAGCTTGCTTCTTTAACTGGCTTTGGATAAAATAGTTATTCTGGCAATATTGTATTGTTCTGGAATGGCATGGTAAGATATATTTCAATTATCTAGGGTTTTAAATAGGGGAAATGTAAAGGCTCCAAGATTTTAAAATTCTGAAATAAGGCCATCCAGTCCTGGGGACATATTCACCTCCACAAATCAATTATTCACTTTCTGTAACAACTATAGCACACACTTACTGTCATCTGACATTCCCCTTCTGCAGCCTTCCTCCCATACCCTTTTAAACATACATGCCAGATCTTCCATCTCATCCATTATTGGCCTAGATCACTGGTTTTCACACCTATCCTCAGGCATCCCCAACAGGCCAGATTTTGAGGATATCTGAACTGAAGCATAGGTGAAATAATCAGCTGATTAGTAAACATGGTTATTTTACCTGCTCTCACCCAAGGTAATCCGAAAAATCTGGCCTGTTGGGGAGGCTTGAGGACAGGTTTGAAAACCAGTGACCTAGATTACAAGGGCATCACTATTGATAGAGCAGGTTGTGCTGTCCATATCGCAGCCCTGCTCTAGGAATAGAACACAATCTGGTATTACAAATCAATGCTACAATATTATTACCAGAGATAACAAGTCAATGCTACAATATTATTACCAGAGATAACAAGTCAATGCTACAATATTATTACCAGAGATAACAAGTCAATGCTACAATATTATTACCAGAGATAACAAGTCAATGCTACAATATTGTTACCAGAGATAACAAGTCAATGCTACAATATTATTACCAGAGATAACAAGTCAATGCTACAATATTATTACCAGAGATAACAAGTCAATGCTACAATATTATTACCAGAGATAACAAGTCAATGCTACAATATTATTACCAGAGATAACAAGTCAATGCTACAATATTATTACCAGAGATAACAAGTCAATGCTACAATATTATTACCAGAGATAACAAGTCAATGCTACAATATTATTACCAGAGATAACAAGTCAATGCTACAATATTATTACCAGAGATAACAAGTCAATGCTACAATATTATTACCAGAGATAACAAGTCAATGCTATTGCTACAATATTGTTACCAGAGATAACAAGTCAATGCTATTGCTATTGCTATTGCTACAATATTGTTAACAGAGATAACAAGTCAATGCTACAATATTGTTACCAGAGATAACAAGTCAATGCTATTGCTATTGCTACAATATTGTTACCAGAGATAACAAATCAATGCTATTGCTATTGCTACAATATTGTTACCAGAGATAACAAGTCAATGCTAAAATATTGTTACCAGAGATAACAAGTTAATGCTACAATATTGTTACCAGAGATAACAAGTCAATACTGCAATATTGTTACTAGAGATAACAAGTCAAAGCTATTGCTACAATATTGTTACCAGAGATAACAAGTCAATGCTACAATATTGTTACCAGAGATAACAAGTCAATACTGCAATATTGTTACCAGAGATAACAAGTCAATGCTACAATATTGTTACCAGAGATAACAAGTCAATACTGCAATATTGTTACCAGAGATAACAAGTCAATACTGCAATATTGTTACCAGAGATAACAAGTCAATGCTACAATATTGTTACCAGAGATAACAAGTCAATAATGCAATATTGTTACCAGAGATAACAAGTCAATACTGCAATATTGTTACCAGAGATAACAAGTCAATGCTACAATATTGTTACCAGAGATAACAAGTCAATACTGCACTATTGTTACCAGAGATAACAAGTCAAAGCTATTGCTATTGCTACAATATTGTTACCAGAGATAACAAGTCAATGCTATTGCTACAATACTGTTACCAGAGATAACAAGTCAATGCTACAATATTGTTACCAGAGATAACAAGTCAATGCTATTGCTACAATACTGTTACCAGAGATAACAAGTCAATGCTACAATATTGTTACCAGAGATAACAAGTCAATGCTATTGCTACAATACTGTTACCAGAGATAACAAGTCAATGCTACAATATTGTTACCAGAGATAACAAGTCAATGCTATTGCTTTTGCTATAATATTGTTACCAGAGATAACAAGTCAATGCTACAATATTGTTACCAGAGATAACAAGTCAATGCTACAATATTGTTACCAGAGATAACAAGTCAATGCTACAATATTGTTACCAGAGATAACAAGTCAATGCTACAATATTGTTACCAGAGATAACAAGTCAATGCTACAATATTGTTACCAGAGATAACAAGTCAATGCTACAATATTGTTACCAGAGATAACAAGTCAATGCTACAATATTGTTACCAGAGATAACAAGTCAATGCTACAATATTGTTACCAGAGATAACAAGTCAATGCTACAATATTGTTACCAGAGATAACAAGTCAATGCTACAATATTGTTACCAGAGATAACAAGTCAATGCTATTGCTATTGCTACAATATTGTTACCAGAGATAACAAGTCAAAGCTATTGCTATTGCTACAATATTGTAACCAGAGATAACAAGTCAATGCTATTGCTATTGCTACAATATTGTTAACAATTAGTGAGTTATTTGTAGAATGAGAAAATGTATAAATTATAAAAGTGCTCCTGGAGCCCTGAAGTAAAGTGTTAGGGCTAGAATACAAATATAACAAAACACAGGTATAATTTTATAAAATAATGTATTTCATACATACATTATTAGTGACATAAGAAATATGTGTTACAAACTAAGTTATTTCAATATATTACATATGCTCAGCCAATCAGTTCAACAGGCAACTTCTCTTTCCATTTTTAATGCCAAAGACAATTTGGGGGTTATTTGTTTTTGGGTTGTTTAAATGATCAGCAAGTGGTTAACTGTAATTTAATTTAAGTCAATGCTATTGCTACAATACTGTTACCAGAGATAACAAGTCAATGCTACAATATTGTTACCAGAGATAACAAGTCAAAGCTATTGCTATTGCTACAATATTGTTACCAGAGATAACAAGTCAATGCTACAATATTGTTACCAGAGATAAGAAGTCAATGCTATTGCTATTGCTACAATATTGTTACCAGAGATAACAAGTCAATGCTACAATATTGTTACCAGAGATAAGAAGTCAATGCTATTGCTATTGCTACAATATTGTTACCAGAGATAACAAGTCAATGCTACAATATTGTTACCAGAGATAAGAAGTCAATGCTATTGCTATTGCTACAATATTGTTACCAGAGATAACAAGTCAATGCTATTGCTACAATATTGTTACCAGAGATAACAAGTCAATGCTATTGCTACAATATTGTTACCAGAGATAACAAGTCAATGCTACAATATTGTTACCAGAGATAACAAGTCAATACTGCAATATTGTTACCAGAGATAACAAGTCAATACTGCAATATTGTTACCAGAGATAACAAGTCAATGCTACAATATTGTTACCAGAGATAACAAGTCAAAGCTATTGCTACAATATTGTTACCAGAGATAACAAGTCAATGCTACAATATTGTTACCAGAGATAACAAGTCAATACTGCAATATTGTTACCAGAGATAACAAGTCAATGCTACAATATTGTTACCAGAGATAACAAGTCAATACTGCAATATTGTTACCAGAGATAACAAGTCAATACTGCAATATTGTTACCAGAGATAACAAGTCAATGCTACAATATTGTTACCAGAGATAACAAGTCAATACTGCAATATTGTTACCAGAGATAACAAGTCAATACTGCAATATTGTTACCAGAGATAATAAGTCAATGCTACAATATTGTTACCAGAGATAACAAGTCAATACTGCAATATTGTTACCAGAGATAACAAGTCAAAGCTATTGCTATTGCTACAATATTGTTACCAGAGATAACAAGTCAATGCTATTGCTACAATACTGTTACCAGAGATAACAAGTCAATGCTACAATATTGTTACCAGAGATAACAAGTCAATGCTATTGCTACAATACTGTTACCAGAGATAACAAGTCAATGCTACAATATTGTTACCAGAGATAACAAGTCAATGCTATTGCTACAATACTGTTACCAGAGATAACAAGTCAATGCTACAATATTGTTACCAGAGATAACAAGTCAATGCTATTGCTTTTGCTATAATATTGTTACCAGAGATAACAAGTCAATGCTACAATATTGTTACCAGAGATAACAAGTCAATGCTACAATATTGTTACCAGAGATAACAAGTCAAAGCTATTGCTATTGCTACAATATTGTTACCAGAGATAACAAGTCAATGCTACAATATTATTACCAGAGATAACAAGTCAATGCTACAATATTGTTACCAGAGATAACAAGTCAATGCTACAATATTGTTACCAGAGATAACAAGTCAATGCTACAATATTGTTACCAGAGATAACAAGTCAATGCTACAATATTGTTACCAGAGATAACAAGTCAATGCTATTGCTATTGCTACAATATTGTTACCAGAGATAACAAGTCAAAGCTATTGCTATTGCTACAATATTGTAACCAGAGATAACAAGTCAATGCTATTGCTATTGCTACAATATTGTTAACAATTAGTGAGTTATTTGTAGAATGAGAAAATGTATAAATTATAAAAGTGCTCCTGGAGCCCTGAAGTAAAGTGTTAGGGCTAGAATACAAATATAACAAAACACAGGTATAATTTTATAAAATAATGTATTTCATACATACATTATTAGTGACATAAGAAATATGTGTTACAAACTAAGTTATTTCAATATATTACATATGCTCAGCCAATCAGTTCAACAGGCAACTTCTCTTTCCATTTTTAATGCCAAAGACAATTTGGGGGTTATTTGTTTTTGGGTTGTTTGAATGATCAGCAAGTGGTTAACTGTAATTTAATTTAAGTCAATGCTATTGCTACAATACTGTTACCAGAGATAACAAGTCAATGCTACAATATTGTTACCAGAGATAACAAGTCAAAGCTATTGCTATTGCTACAATATTGTTACCAGAGATAACAAGTCAATGCTACAATATTGTTACCAGAGATAAGAAGTCAATGTTATTGCTATTGCTACAATATTGTTACCAGAGATAACAAGTCAATGCTACAATATTGTTACCAGAGATAAGAAGTCAATGCTATTGCTATTGCTACAATATTGTTACCAGAGATAACAAGTCAATGCTACAATATTGTTACCAGAGATAAGAAGTCAATGCTATTGCTATTGCTACAATATTGTTACCAGAGATAACAAGTCAATGCTATTGCTACAATATTGTTACCAGAGATAACAAGTCAATGCTATTGCTACAATATTGTTACCAGAGATAACAAGTCAATGCTACAATATTGTTACCAGAGATAACAAGTCAATACTGCAATATTGTTACCAGAGATAACAAGTCAATACTGCAATATTGTTACCAGAGATAACAAGTCAATGCTACAATATTGTTACCAGAGATAACAAGTCAAAGCTATTGCTACAATATTGTTACCAGAGATAACAAGTCAATGCTACAATATTGTTACCAGATATAACAAGTCAATACTGCAATATTGTTACCAGAGATAACAAGTCAATGCTACAATATTGTTACCAGAGATAAAAAGTCAATACTGCAATATTGTTACCAGAGATAACAAGTCAATACTGCAATATTGTTACCAGAGATAACAAGTCAATGCTACAATATTGTTACCAGAGATAACAAGTCAATACTGCAATATTGTTACCAGAGATAACAAGTCAATACTGCAATATTGTTACCAGAGATAATAAGTCAATGCTACAATATTGTTACCAGAGATAACAAGTCAATACTGCAATATTGTTACCAGAGATAACAAGTCAAAGCTATTGCTATTGCTACAATATTGTTACCAGAGATAACAAGTCAATGCTATTGCTACAATACTGTTACCAGAGATAACAAGTCAATGCTACAATAGTGTTACCAGAGATAACAAGTCAATGCTATTGCTACAATACTGTTACCAGAGATAACAAGTCAATGCTACAATATTGTTACCAGAGATAACAAGTCAATGCTATTGCTACAATACTGTTACCAGAGATAACAAGTCAATGCTACAATATTGTTACCAGAGATAACAAGTCAATGCTATTGCTTTTGCTATAATATTGTTACCAGAGATAACAAGTCAATGCTACAATATTGTTACCAGAGATAACAAGTCAATGCTACAATATTGTTACCAGAGATAACAAGTCAAAGCTATTGCTATTGCTACAATATTGTTACCAGAGATAACAAGTCAATGCTACAATATTATTACCAGAGATAACAAGTCAATGCTACAATATTGTTACCAGAGATAACAAGTCAATGCTACAATATTGTTACCAGAGATAACAAGTCAATGCTACAATATTGTTACCAGAGATAACAAGTCAATGCTGCAATATTGTTACCAGAGATAACAAGTCAATGCTATTGCTATTGCTACAATATTGTTACCAGAGATAACAAGTCAAAGCTATTGCTATTGCTACAATATTGTTACCAGAGATAACAAGTCAATGCTATTGCTACAATATTGTTACCAGAGATAACAAGTTAATGCTACAATATTGTTACCAGAGATAACAAGTTAATACTGCAATATTGTTACCAGAGATAACAAGTCAATACTGCAATATTGTTACCAGAGATAACAAGTCAATGCTACAATATTGTTACCAGAGATAACAAGTCAAAGCTATTGCTACAATATTGTTACCAGAGATAACAAGTCAATGCTACAATATTGTTACCAGAGATAACAAGTCAATACTGCAATATTGTTACCAGAGATAACAAGTCAATACTGCAATATTGTTACCAGAGATAATAAGTCAATGCTACAATATTGTTACCAGAGATAACAAGTCAATACTGCAATATTGTTACCAGAGATAACAAGTCAAAGCTATTGCTATTGCTACAATATTGTTACCAGAGATAACAAGTCAATGCTATTGCTACAATACTGTTACCAGAGATAACAAGTCAATGCTACAATAGTGTTGCCAGAGATAACAAGTCAATGCTATTGCTACAATACTGTTACCAGAGATAACAAGTCAATGCTACAATATTGTTACCAGAGATAACAAGTCAATGATATTGCTACAATACTGTTACCAGAGATAACAAGTCAATGCTACAATATTGTTACCAGAGATAACAAGTCAATGCTATTGCTTTTGCTATAATATTGTTACCAGAGATAACAAGTCAATGCTACAATATTGTTACCAGAGATAACAAGTCAATGCTACAATATTGTTACCAGAGATAACAAGTCAAAGCTATTGCTATTGCTACAATATTGTTACCAGAGATAACAAGTCAATGCTACAATATTATTACCAGAGATAACAAGTCAATGCTACAATATTGTTACCAGAGATAACAAGTCAATGCTACAATATTGTTACCAGAGATAACAAGTCAATGCTACAATATTGTTACCAGAGATAACAAGTCAATGCTACAATATTGTTACCAGAGATAACAAGTCAATGCTATTGCTATTGCTACAATATTGTTACCAGAGATAACAAGTCAAAGCTATTGCTATTGCTACAATATTGTAACCAGAGATAACAAGTCAATGCTATTGCTATTGCTACAATATTGTTAACAATTAGTGAGTTATTTGTAGAATGAGAAAATGTATAAATTATAAAAGTGCTCCTGGAGCCCTGAAGTAAAGTGTTAGGAATAGAATACAAATATAACAAAACACAGGTATAATTTTATAAAATAATGTATTTCATACATACATTATTAGTGACATAAGATATATGTGTTACAAACTAAGTTATTTCAATATATTACATATGCTCAGCCAATCAGTTCAACAGGCAACTTCTCTTTCCATTTTTAATGCCAAAGACAATTTGGGGGTTATTTGTTTTTGGGTTGTTTGAATGATCAGCAAGTGGTTAACTGTAATTTAATTTAAGTCAATGCTATTGCTACAATACTGTTACCAGAGATAACAAGTCAATGCTACAATATTGTTACCAGAGATAACAAGTCAAAGCTATTGCTATTGCTACAATATTGTTACCAGAGATAACAAGTCAATGCTACAATATTGTTACCAGAGATAAGGAGTCAATGCTATTGCTATTGCTACAATATTGTTACCAGAGATAACAAGTCAATGCTACAATATTGTTACCAGAGATAAGAAGTCAATGCTATTGCTATTGCTACAATATTGTTACCAGAGATAACAAGTCAATGCTACAATATTGTTACCAGAGATAAGAAGTCAATGCTATTGCTATTGCTACAATATTGTTACCAGAGATAACAAGTCAATGCTATTGCTACAATATTGTTACCAGAGATAACAAGTCAATGATATTGCTACAATATTGTTACCAGAGATAACAAGTCAATGCTACAATATTGTTACCAGAGATAACAAGTCAATGCTACAATATTGTTACCAGAGATAACAAGTCAATGCTACAATATTGTTACCAGAGATAACAAGTCAATGCTACAATATTGTTACCAGAGATAACAAGTCAATGCTACAATATTGTTACCAGAGATAACAAGTCAAAGCTATTGCTATTGCTACAATATTGTTACCAGAGATAACAAGTCAAAGCTATTGCTATTGCTACAATATTGTTACCAGAGATAACAAGTCAATGCTACAATATTGTTACCAGAGATAACAAGTCAATGCTACAATATTGTTACCAGAGATAACAAATCAATGCTATTGCTATTGCTACAATATTGTTACCAGAGATAACAAATCAATGCTATTGCTATTGCTACAATATTGTTACCAGAGATAACAAGTCAATGCTATTGCTACAATATTGTTACCAGAGATAACAAGTCAATGCTATTGCTACAATATTGTTACCAGAGATAACAAGTCAATGCTACAATATTGTTACCAGAGATAACAAGTCAATGCTACAATATTGTTACCAGAGATAACAAGTCAATGCTACAATATTGTTACCAGAGATAACAAGTCAATGCTACAATATTGTTACCAGAGATAACAAGTCAATGCTACAATATTGTTACCAGAGATAACAAGTCAAAGCTATTGCTATTGCTACAATATTGTTACCAGAGATAACAAGTCAATGCTACAATATTGTTACCAGAGATAACAAGTCAAAGCTATTGCTATTGCTACAATATTGTTACCAGAGATAACAAGTCAAAGCTATTGCTATTGCTACAATATTGTTACCAGAGATAACAAGTCAAAGCTATTGCTATTGCTACAATATTGTTACCAGAGATAACAAGTCAATGCTACAATATTGTTACCAGAGATAACAAGTCAATGCTACAATATTGTTACCAGAGATAACAAATCAATGCTATTGCTACAATATTGTTACCAGAGATAACAAGTCAATGATACAATATTGTTACCAGAGATAAAAAGTCAATGCTATTGCTATTGCTACAATATTGTAACCAGAGATAACAAGTCAATGCTATTTCTATTGCTACAATATTGTTACCAGAGATAACAAGTCAATGCTATTGCTAATGCTACAATATTGTTACCAGAGATAACAAGTCAATGCTACAATATTATTACCAGAGATAACAAGTCAATGCTATTGCTACAATACTGTTACCAGAGATAACAAGTCATTGCTACAATATTATTACCAGAGATAACAAGTCAATGCTATTGCTACAATACTGTTACCAGAGATAACAAGTCAATGCTTCAATATTGTTACCAGAGATAACAAGTCAATGCTATTGCTATTGCTACAATATTGTTACCAGAGATAACAAGTCAAATCTATTGCTACAATATTGTTACCAGAGATAACAAGTCAATGCTATTGCTACAATATTGTTACCAGAGATAACAAGTCAATGCTACAATATTGTTACCAGAGATAACAAGTCAATGCTACAATATTGTTACCAGAGATAAGAAGTCAATGCTATTGCTATTGCTACAATATTGTTACCAGAGATAACAAGTCAATGCTACAATATTGTTACCAGAGATAACAAGTCAATGCTATTGCTACAATATTGTTACCAGAGATAACAAGTCAATGCTACAATATTGTTACCAGAGATAACAAGTCAATGCTACAATATTGTTACCAGAGATAACAAGTCAATGCTACAATATTGTTACCAGAGATAACAAGTCAATGCTACAATATTGTTACCAGAGATAACAAGTCAATGCTACAATATTGTTACCAGAGATAACAAGTCAATGCTACAATATTGTTACCAGAGATAACAAGTCAAAGCTATTGCTGTTGCTACAATATTGTTACCAGAGATAACAAGTCAAAGCTATTGCTATTGCTACAATATTGTTACCAGAGATAACAAGTCAATGCTACAATATTGTTACCAGAGATAACAAGTCAATGCTACAATATTGTTACCAGAGATAACAAATCAATGCTATTGCTATTGCTACAATATTGTTACCAGAGATAACAAATCAATGCTATTGCTACAATATTGTTACCAGAGATAACAAGTCAATGATACAATATTGTTACCAGAGATAACAAGTCAATGCTATTGCTATTGCTACAATATTGTAACCAGAGATAACAAGTCAATGCTATTTCTATTGCTACAATATTGTTACCAGAGATAACAAGTCAATGCTATTGCTAATGCTACAATATTGTTATCAGAGATAACAAGTCAATGCTACAATATTATTACCAGAGATAACAAGTCAATGCTATTGCTACAATACTGTTACCAGAGATAACAAGTCATTGCTACAATATTATTACCAGAGATAACAAGTCAATGCTATTGCTACAATACTGTTACCAGAGATAACAAGTCAATGCTTCAATATTGTTACCAGAGATAACAAGTCAATGCTATTGCTATTGCTACAATATTGTTACCAGAGATAACAAGTCAAAGCTATTGCTACAATATTGTTACCAGAGATAACAAGTCAATGCTATTGCTACAATATTGTTACCAGAGATAACAAGTCAATGCTACAATATTGTTACCAGAGATAACAAGTCAATGCTACAATATTGTTATCAGAGATAACAAGTCAATGCTACAATATTGTTACCAGAGATAACAAGTCAATGCTACAATATTGTTACCAGAGATAACAAGTCAATGCTACAATATTGTTACCAGAGATAACAAGTCAAAGCTATTGCTATTGCTACAATATTGTTACCAGAGATAACAAGTCAAAGCTATTGCTATTGCTACAATATTGTTACCAGAGATAACAAGTCAATGCTACAATATTGTTACCAGAGATAACAAGTCAATGCTACAATATTGTTACCAGAGATAACAAATCAATGCTATTGCTATTGCTACAATATTGTTACCAGAGATATATTGTTACCAGAGATAACAAGTCAATGCTATTGCTATTGCTACAATATTGTAACCAGAGATAACAAGTCAATGCTATTTCTATTGCTACAATATTGTTACCAGAGATAACAAGTCAATGCTATTGCTAATGCTACAATATTGTTACCAGAGATAACAAGTCAATGCTACAATATTATTACCAGAGATAACAAGTCAATGCTATTGCTACAATACTGTTACTAGAGATAACAAGTCATTGCTACAATATTATTACCAGAGATAACAAGTCAATGCTATTGCTACAATACTGTTACCAGAGATAACAAGTCAATGCTTCAATATTGTTACCAGAGATAACAAGTCAATGCTATTGCTATTGCTACAATATTGTTACCAGAGATAACAAGTCAAAGCTATTGCTACAATATTGTTACCAGAGATAACAAGTCAATGCTATTGCTACAATATTGTTACCAGAGATAACAAGTCAATGCTACAATATTGTTACCAGAGATAACAAGTCAATGCTACAATATTGTTACCAGAGATAACAAGTCAATGCTACAATATTGTTACCAGAGATAACAAGTCAATGCTACAATATTGTTACCAGAGATAACAAGTCAATGCTACAATATTGTTACCAGAGATAACAAGTCAAAGCTATTGCTATTGCTACAATATTGTTACCAGAGATAACAAGTCAAAGCTATTGCTATTGCTACAATATTGTTACCAGAGATAACAAGTCAATGCTACAATATTGTTACCAGAGATAACAAGTCAATGCTACAATATTGTTACCAGAGATAACAAATCAATGCTATTGCTATTGCTACAATATTGTTACCAGAGATAACAAGTCAATGCTATTGCTACAATATTGTTACCAGAGATAACAAGTCAATGATACAATATTGTTACCAGAGATAACAAGTCAATGCTATTGCTATTGCTACAATATTGTAACCAGAGATAACAAGTCAATGCTATTGCTAGTGCTGCTAAAATATTGTTACCAGAGATAACAAGTCATTGCTACAATATTGTTACCAGAGATAACAAGTCAATGCTATTTCTATTGCTACAATATTGTTACCAGAGATAACAAGTCAATGCTATTGCTAATGCTACAATATTGTTACCAGAGATAACAAGTCAATGCTATTGCTAATGCTACAATATTGTTACCAGAGATAACAAGTCAATGCTACAATATTGTTACCAGAGATAACAAGTCAATGCTATTGCTATTGCTACAATATTGTTACCAGAGATAACAAGTCAATGCTATTGCTATTGCTACAATATTGTTACCAGAGATAACAAGTCAATGCTATTGCTAATGCTACAATATTGTTACCAGAGATAACAAGTCAATGTTATTGCTAATGCTACAATATTGTTACCAGAGATAACAAGTCAATGCTACAATATTATTACCAGAGATAACAAGTCAATGCTATTAATACAATACTGTTACCAGAGATAACAAGTCAATGCTACAATATTGTTACCAGAGATAACAAGTCAATGCTATTGCTACAATATTGTTACCAGAGATAACAAGTCAATGCTACAATATTGTTACCAGAGATAACAAGTCAATGCTACAATATTGTTACCAGAGATAACAAGTCAATGCTACAATATTGTTACCAGAGATAACAAGTCAATGCTACAATATTGTTACCAGAGATAACAAGTCAATGCTACAATATTGTTACCAGAGATAACAAGTCAATGCTACAATATTGTTACCAGAGATAACAAATCAATGCTATTGCTACAATATTGTTACCAGAGATAACAAGTCAATGATACAATATTGTTACCAGAGATAAAAAGTCAATGCTATTGCTATTGCTACAATATTGTAACCAGAGATAACAAGTCAATGCTATTTCTATTGCTACAATATTGTTACCAGAGATAACAAGTCAATGCTATTGCTAATGCTACAATATTGTTACCAGAGATAACAAGTCAATGCTACAATATTATTACCAGAGATAACAAGTCAATGCTATTGCTACAATACTGTTACCAGAGATAACAAGTCATTGCTACAATATTATTACCAGAGATAACAAGTCAATGCTATTGCTACAATACTGTTACCAGAGATAACAAGTCAATGCTTCAATATTGTTACCAGAGATAACAAGTCAATGCTATTGCTATTGCTACAATATTGTTACCAGAGATAACAAGTCAAATCTATTGCTACAATATTGTTACCAGAGATAACAAGTCAATGCTATTGCTACAATATTGTTACCAGAGATAACAAGTCAATGCTACAATATTGTTACCAGAGATAACAAGTCAATGCTACAATATTGTTACCAGAGATAAGAAGTCAATGCTATTGCTATTGCTACAATATTGTTACCAGAGATAACAAGTCAATGCTACAATATTGTTACCAGAGATAACAAGTCAATGCTATTGCTACAATATTGTTACCAGAGATAACAAGTCAATGCTACAATATTGTTACCAGAGATAACAAGTCAATGCTACAATATTGTTACCAGAGATAACAAGTCAATGCTACAATATTGTTACCAGAGATAACAAGTCAATGCTACAATATTGTTACCAGAGATAACAAGTCAATGCTACAATATTGTTACCAGAGATAACAAGTCAATGCTACAATATTGTTACCAGAGATAACAAGTCAAAGCTATTGCTGTTGCTACAATATTGTTACCAGAGATAACAAGTCAAAGCTATTGCTATTGCTACAATATTGTTACCAGAGATAACAAGTCAATGCTACAATATTGTTACCAGAGATAACAAATCAATGCTACAATATTGTTACCAGAGATAACAAATCAATGCTATTGCTATTGCTACAATATTGTTACCAGAGATAACAAATCAATGCTATTGCTACAATATTGTTACCAGAGATAACAAGTCAATGATACAATATTGTTACCAGAGATAACAAGTCAATGATATTGCTATTGCTACAATATTGTAACCAGAGATAACAAGTCAATGCTATTTCTATTGCTACAATATTGTTACCAGAGATAACAAGTCAATGCTATTGCTAATGCTACAATATTGTTATCAGAGATAACAAGTCAATGCTACAATATTATTACCAGAGATAACAAGTCAATGCTATTGCTACAATACTGTTACCAGAGATAACAAGTCATTGCTACAATATTATTACCAGAGATAACAAGTCAATGCTATTGCTACAATACTGTTACCAGAGATAACAAGTCAATGCTTCAATATTGTTACCAGAGATAACAAGTCAATGCTATTGCTATTGCTACAATATTGTTACCAGAGATAACAAGTCAAAGCTATTGCTACAATATTGTTACCAGAGATAACAAGTCAATGCTATTGCTACAATATTGTTACCAGAGATAACAAGTCAATGCTACAATATTGTTACCAGAGATAACAAGTCAATGCTACAATATTGTTATCAGAGATAACAAGTCAATGCTACAATATTGTTACCAGAGATAACAAGTCAATGCTACAATATTGTTACCAGAGATAACAAGTCAATGCTACAATATTGTTACCAGAGATAACAAGTCAAAGCTATTGCTATTGCTACAATATTGTTACCAGAGATAACAAGTCAAAGCTATTGCTATTGCTACAATATTGTTACCAGAGATAACAAGTCAATGCTACAATATTGTTACCAGAGATAACAAGTCAATGCTACAATATTGTTACCAGAGATAACAAATCAATGCTATTGCTATTGCTACAATATTGTTACCAGAGATATATTGTTACCAGAGATAACAAGTCAATGCTATTGCTATTGCTACAATATTGTAACCAGAGATAACAAGTCAATGCTATTTCTATTGCTACAATATTGTTACCAGAGATAACAAGTCAATGCTATTGCTAATGCTACAATATTGTTACCAGAGATAACAAGTCAATGCTACAATATTATTACCAGAGATAACAAGTCAATGCTATTGCTACAATACTGTTACTAGAGATAACAAGTCATTGCTACAATATTATTACCAGAGATAACAAGTCAATGCTATTGCTACAATACTGTTACCAGAGATAACAAGTCAATGCTTCAATATTGTTACCAGAGATAACAAGTCAATGCTATTGCTATTGCTACAATATTGTTACCAGAGATAACAAGTCAAAGCTATTGCTACAATATTGTTACCAGAGATAACAAGTCAATGCTATTGCTACAATATTGTTACCAGAGATAACAAGTCAATGCTACAATATTGTTACCAGAGATAACAAGTCAATGCTACAATATTGTTACCAGAGATAACAAGTCAATGCTACAATATTGTTACCAGAGATAACAAGTCAATGCTACAATATTGTTACCAGAGATAACAAGTCAATGCTACAATATTGTTACCAGAGATAACAAGTCAAAGCTATTGCTATTGCTACAATATTGTTACCAGAGATAACAAGTCAAAGCTATTGCTATTGCTACAATATTGTTACCAGAGATAACAAGTCAATGCTACAATATTGTTACCAGAGATAACAAGTCAATGCTACAATATTGTTACCAGAGATAACAAATCAATGCTATTGCTATTGCTACAATATTGTTACCAGAGATAACAAGTCAATGCTATTGCTACAATATTGTTACCAGAGATAACAAGTCAATGATACAATATTGTTACCAGAGATAACAAGTCAATGCTATTGCTATTGCTACAATATTGTAACCAGAGATAACAAGTCAATGCTATTGCTAGTGCTGCTAAAATATTGTTACCAGAGATAACAAGTCATTGCTACAATATTGTTACCAGAGATAACAAGTCAATGCTATTTCTATTGCTACAATATTGTTACCAGAGATAACAAGTCAATGCTATTGCTAATGCTACAATATTGTTACCAGAGATAACAAGTCAATGCTATTGCTAATGCTACAATATTGTTACCAGAGATAACAAGTCAATGCTACAATATTGTTACCAGAGATAACAAGTCAATGCTATTGCTACAATACTGTTACCAGAGATAACAAGTCAATGCTACAATATTGTTACCAGAGATAACAAGTCAATGCTATTGCTATTGCTACAATATTGTTACCAGAGATAACAAGTCAATGCTATTGCTATTGCTACAATATTGTTACCAGAGATAACAAGTCAATGCTATTGCTAATGCTACAATATTGTTACCAGAGATAACAAGTCAATGTTATTGCTAATGCTACAATATTGTTACCAGAGATAACAAGTCAATGCTACAATATTATTACCAGAGATAACAAGTCAATGCTATTAATACAATACTGTTACCAGAGATAACAAGTCAATGCTACAATATTGTTACCAGAGATAACAAGTCAATGCTATTGCTACAATATTGTTACCAGAGATAACAAGTCAATGCTACAATATTGTTACCAGAGATAACAAGTCAATGCTACAATATTGTTACCAGAGATAACAAGTCAATGCTACAATATTGTTACCAGAGATAACAAGTCAATGCTACAATATTGTTACCAGAGATAACAAGTCAATGCTACAATATTGTTACCAGAGATAACAAGTCAAAGCTATTGCTATTGCTACAATATTGTTACCAGAGATAACAAGTCAAAGCTATTGCTATTGCTACAATATTGTTACCAGAGATAACAAGTCAATGCTACAATATTGTTACCAGAGATAACAAGTCAATGCTACAATATTGTTACCAGAGATAACAAATCAATGCTATTGCAATTGCTACAATATTGTTACCAGAGATAACAAATCAATGCTATTGCTACAATATTGTTACCAGAGATAACAAGTCAATGATACAATATTGTTACCAGAGATAACAAGTCAATGCTATTGCTATTGCTACAATATTGTAACCAGAGATAACAAGTCAATGCTATTTCTATTGCTACAATATTGTTACCAGAGATAACAGGTCAATGCTATTGCTAATGCTACAATATTGTTACCAGAGATAACAAGTCAATGCTACAATATTATTACCAGAGATAACAAGTCAATGCTATTGCTACAATACTGTTACCAGAGATAACAAGTCATTGCTACAATATTATTACCAGAGATAACAAGTCAATGCTATTGCTACAATACTGTTACCAGAGATAACAACTCAATGCTTCAATATTGTTACCAGAGATAACAAGTCAATGCTATTGCTATTGCTACAATATTGTTACCAGAGATAACAAGTCAATGCTATTGCTACAATATTGTTACCAGAGATAACAAGTCAATGCTATTGCTACAATATTGTTACCAGAGATAACAAGTCAATGCTACAATATTGTTACCAGAGATAACAAGTCAATGCTACAATATTGTTACCAGAGATAACAAGTCAATGCTACAATATTGTTACCAGAGATAACAAGTCAATGCTATTGCTACAATATTGTTACCAGAGATAACAAGTCAAAGCTATTGCTATTGCTACAATATTGTTACCAGAGATAACAAGTCAATGCTACAATATTGTTACCAGAGATAACAAGTCAAAGCTATTGCTATTGCTACAATATTGTTACCAGAGATAACAAGTCAAAGCTATTGCTATTGCTACAATATTGTTACCAGAGATAACAAGTCAATGCTACAATATTGTTACCAGAGATAACAAGTCAATGCTACAATATTGTTACCAGAGATAACAAATCAATGCTATTGCAATTGCTACAATATTGTTACCAGAGATAACAAATCAATGCTATTGCTACAATATTGTTACCAGAGATAACAAGTCAATGATACAATATTGTTACCAGAGATAACAAGTCAATGCTATTGCTATTGCTACAATATTGTAACCAGAGATAACAAGTCAATGCTATTTCTATTGCTACAATATTGTTACCAGAGATAACAGGTCAATGCTATTGCTAATGCTACAATATTGTTACCAGAGATAACAAGTCAATGCTACAATATTATTACCAGAGATAACAAGTCAATGCTATTGCTACAATACTGTTACCAGAGATAACAAGTCATTGCTACAATATTATTACCAGAGATAACAAGTCAATGCTATTGCTACAATACTGTTACCAGAGATAACAAGTCAATGCTTCAATATTGTTACCAGAGATAACAAGTCAATGCTATTGCTATTGCTACAATATTGTTACCAGAGATAACAAGTCAATGCTATTGCTACAATATTGTTACCAGAGATAACAAGTCAATGCTATTGCTACAATATTGTTACCAGAGATAACAAGTCAATGCTACAATATTGTTACCAGAGATAACAAGTCAATGCTACAATATTGTTACCAGAGATAACAAGTCAATGCTACAATATTGTTACCAGAGATAACAAGTCAATGCTATTGCTACAATATTGTTACCAGAGATAACAAGTCAAAGCTATTGCTATTGCTACAATATTGTTACCAGAGATAACAAGTCAATGCTACAATATTGTTACCAGAGATAACAAGTCAATGCTACAATATTGTTACCAGAGATAACAAATCAATGCTATTGCTATTGCTACAATATTGTTACCAGAGATAACAAGTCAATGCTATTGCTACAATATTGTTACCAGAGATAACAAGTCAATGATACAATATTGTTACCAGAGATAACAAGTCAATGATACAATATTGTTACCAGAGATAACAAGTCAATGCTATTGCTATTGCTACAATATTGTAACCAGAGATAACAAGTCAATGCTATTGCTAGTGCTGCTAAAATATTGTTACCAGAGATAACAAGTCATTGCTACAATATTGTTACCAGAGATAACAAGTCATTGCTACAATATTGTTACCAGAGATAACAAGTCAATGCTATTTCTATTGCTACAATATTGTTACCAGAGATAACAAGTCAATGCTATTGCTAATGCTACAATATTGTTACCAGAGATAACAAGTCAATGCTATTGCTAATGCTACAATATTGTTACCAGAGATAACAAGTCAATGCTACAATATTATTACCAGAGATAACAAGTCAATGCTATTGCTACAATACTGTTACCAGAGATAACAAGTCAATGCTACAATATTGTTACCAGAGATAACAAGTCAATGCTATTGCTATTGCTACAATATTGTTACCAGAGATAACAAGTCAATGCTATTGCTAATGCTACAATATTGTTACCAGAGATAACAAGTCAATGCTATTGCTAATGCTACAATATTGTTATCAGAGATAACAAGTCAATGCTACAATATTATTACCAGAGATAACAAGTCAATGCTATTAATACAATACTGTTACCAGAGATAACAAGTCAATGCTACAATATTGTTACCAGAGATAACAAGTCAATGCTATTGCTATTGCTACAATATTGTTACCAGAGATAACAAGTCAATGCTATTGCTACAATATTGTTACCAGAGATAACAAGTCAATGCTATTGCTACAATATTGTTACCAGAGATAACAAGTCAATGCTACAATATTGTTACCAGAGATAACAAGTCAATGCTACAATATTGTTACCAGAGATAACAAGTCAATGCTACAATATTGTTACCAGAGATAACAAGTCAATGCTATTGCTACAATATTGTTACCAGAGATAACAAGTCAAAGCTATTGCTATTGCTACAATATTGTTACCAGAGATAACAAGTCAATGCTACAATATTGTTACCAGAGATAACAAGTCAATGCTACAATATTGTTACCAGAGATAACAAATCAATGCTATTGCTATTGCTACAATATTGTTACCAGAGATAACAAGTCAATGCTATTGCTACAATATTGTTACCAGAGATAACAAGTCAATGATACAATATTGTTACCAGAGATAACAAGTCAATGATACAATATTGTTACCAGAGATAACAAGTCAATGCTATTGCTATTGCTACAATATTGTAACCAGAGATAACAAGTCAATGCTATTGCTAGTGCTGCTAAAATATTGTTACCAGAGATAACAAGTCATTGCTACAATATTGTTACCAGAGATAACAAGTCATTGCTACAATATTGTTACCAGAGATAACAAGTCAATGCTATTTCTATTGCTACAATATTGTTACCAGAGATAACAAGTCAATGCTATTGCTAATGCTACAATATTGTTACCAGAGATAACAAGTCAATGCTATTGCTAATGCTACAATATTGTTACCAGAGATAACAAGTCAATGCTACAATATTATTACCAGAGATAACAAGTCAATGCTATTGCTACAATACTGTTACCAGAGATAACAAGTCAATGCTACAATATTGTTACCAGAGATAACAAGTCAATGCTATTGCTATTGCTACAATATTGTTACCAGAGATAACAAGTCAATGCTATTGCTAATGCTACAATATTGTTACCAGAGATAACAAGTCAATGCTATTGCTAATGCTACAATATTGTTACCAGAGATAACAAGTCAATGCTACAATATTATTACCAGAGATAACAAGTCAATGCTATTAATACAATACTGTTACCAGAGATAACAAGTCAATGCTACAATATTGTTACCAGAGATAACAAGTCAATGCTATTGCTATTGCTACAATATTGTTACCAGAGATAACAAGTCAATGCTATTGCTATTGCTACAATATTGTTACCAGAGATAACAAGTCAATGCTATTGCTAATGCTACAATATTGTTACCAGAGATAACAAGTCAATGCTATTGCTAATGCTACAATATTGTTACCAGAGATAACAAGTCAATGCTACAATATTGTTACCAGAGATAACAAGTCAATGCTATTGCTAATGCTACAATATTGTTACCAGAGATAACAAGTCAATGCTATTGCTAATGCTACAATATTGTTACCAGAGATAACAAGTCAATGCTATTGCTAATGCTACAATATTGTTACCAGAGATAACAAGTCAATGCTATTGCTAATGCTACAATATTGTTACCAGAGATAACAAGTCAATGCTACAATATTATTACCAGAGATAACAAGTCAATGCTATTAATACAATACTGTTACCAGAGATAACAAGTCAATGCTACAATATTGTTACCAGAGATAAAAAGTCAATGCTATTGCTATTGCTACAATATTGTTACCAGAGATAACAAGTCAATGCTATTGCTATTGCTACAATATTGTTACCAGAGATAACAAGTCAATGCTATTGCTATTGCTACAATATTGTTACCAGAGATAACAAGTCAATGCTATTGCTATTGCTACAATATTGTTACCAGAGATAACAAGTCAATGCTATTGCTATTGCTACAATATTGTTAACAATTAGTGAGTTATTTGTAGAATGAGAAAATGTATAAATTATAAAAGTGCTCCTGGAGCCCTGAAGTAAAGTGTTAGTGCTAGAATACAAATATAACAAAACACAGGTATAATTTTATAAAATAATGTATTTCATACATACATTATTAGTGACATAAGATATATGTGTTACAAACTAAGTTATTTCAATATATTACATATGCTCAGCCAATCAGTTCAACAGGCAACTTCTCTTTCCATTTTTAATGCCAAAGACAATTTGGGCGTTATTTGTTTTTGGGTTGTTTGAATGATCAGCTAGTGGTTTACTGTAATTTAAAACCAATCGCAAGAGCAATAGTTGCACCATGATAATAGTTATTAACCATAGGGTTGCCAGGTGTCCTGTATTCAATAGGACAGTCCAGTATTTCAGCAAGTTGTCCAGTAAAATCTTCACAAAAAGTACTGGACACTGAAATGTCCAGCTAATGTTAGCTAAATATAAAAGACCCCTATGCCTAAATGCATTACAAATATGGAGCAGAAAGAGATGAGGGGCAATTCAGAGGGGGTCAAATAACTTATATACATTACATATGTTACTGGTAGCCAAAGAAGATAAAATGGTTGGTTTGTATGTTTCTAGAAGCTAAGGGGTAAAATTACTGCTCTGTTTTGAAAACTTTTATTGGGGGAAGGGACATTGTATGACCCCCACCTATCATTGTGCCCAGTCATTGCGAGATTGTCCAGTATTTTTGTGGACGACAGCTGGCAACCCTAATTAACCATACTCTGCAAATGTAAGAAACTGCTCCAAAGGATGGAAAAAACAGATCCTTGTTGTTACATAGCTACTATTAAACTGGCATTATACAGTACATAAATGCTAGATAATATAATGTATTCAAAGAAAAAATTAGCCTGAGCATATCTAGATTTATTTTTTATTATGTTGTATAAATATTGAAAAAATACATTTAGAAATAAGTTTTAGTTTGTATAAGGCAATTTCATTTTTATTAAGTAATTGTAATATGCTATATTGGAACCTTGGGTTCCCTTATCTATATTTCTTCTGTCACGGATAATTAGGGTCAGACAAAGAAAGCAAACAATGTCTGTATGCAATATACCATGTTAAAGTGACATTCAAGTCAAAATTTAACTATTATGATTCAGATAAAGCAGATTTGTGGCCAGGGTGTGTCAATCAACCTGATCGTATGAGATTGGGCGGATTGCTGTTTGCTGCCTCAGAGGCAGCGGATGAGTTCAGAGCTTGATGAATCGGCCCCTAAGTGCTATTGCATTGTCTTTTATCATGTATTTGTTCATTATGCAAATCTGCTGTATTTACTGGTCATTTAAAGTCATTTTATTTATTAGTGTTTTAAATCCATTAACAGTTCTCTATGTCATATGTCAGTTATTGTCATCAGCAGAAGAGGTAAGATAAGATTAAACTACATACAACATAGTGGCATCCATTGCCCTAAAGAAAATTGGAATTTATACACTTTCTAGAGTTAAATTACAGAAAAAAATTAAGGTATATTGCATTTCTTCACTGCACATAACTAATGATTTTATAATACTTAAAGTGATTAATGTTTAATGTCCCTATTTTCTCATACAGACTTCTCTCTTAACTGCATCCTGGGCATTTATGTGGGTAAATTTCATTGACCGTTTCACCTCCTTACCAGTTATTTCTTCTCATTCTGCTCTGCTGAGTTTAAACAAAAACAACATTTGAATTTTCCGTATCCAAGTAAAATTTTAATTTGCAGTACAAACCTTTATTAAATCCTTATTTAAGATGTGCTAATATGAATGCTTTTCTTTCCTTCCTTGCTTTTTACAAAACAACGTACTGGTCATGTTTGTCTAAATGGTATGCACAGTATTTTGATTGCATAGCCTACCCATCCCTGATATTAAAAAAGGTCTAGTCACTGAAAAATTGCAAGTGAGAGGCCAAATTGAAACTGCAAATGATTCATTTTCAAATAATACTATTTTATTATCTTGAGAAAAATGTCTGACAAAGTATTGCAATCTTTGTTTTTATAAAGTTCCAATATTACTGCAATGCAGAACATCTCTAAGACAATAAAACAAGAATGGTTTAATTAGTGTTACTTTATGTAAACTTGTTCCTATACAATATGTGCAACCTATGGCCTAGATTTGGAGTTCGGCGGTAAAAGGGCTGTTAACGCTCCGCGGGCTTTTTTCTGGCCGCACCATAAAAATAACTCTGGTATTGAGAGTCCACATAAAGGCTGCGTTAGGCTCCAAAAAAGGAGCGTAGAGCATTTTTAACGCAGCTTCAACTCTCGATACCAGAGTTGCTTACGGACGCGGCCGGCCTAAAAAACGTGCTCGTGCACGATTCTCCCATAGGAAACAATGGGGCTGTTTGAGCTGAAAAAAAACCTAACACCTGCAAAAAAGCAGCGTTCAGCTCCTAACACAGCCCCATTGTTTCCTATGGGGAAACACTTCCTACGTCTGCACCTAACACTCTAACATGTACCCCGAGTCTAAACACCCCTAACCTTACACTTATTAACCCCTAATCTGCCGCCCCCGCTATCGCTGACACCTGCATATTTTTTTTAACCCCTAATCTGCCGCTCCGTAAACCGCCGCAACCTATGTTATCCCTATGTACCCCTAATCTGCTGCCCTAACATCGCCGACCCCTATATTATATTTATTAACCCCTAATCTGCCCCCCTCAACGTCGCCAACACCTGCCTACACTTATTAACTCCTAATCTGCCGAGCGGACCTGAGCGCTACTATAATAAAGTTATTAACCCCTAATCCGCCTCACTAACCCTATCATAAATAGTATTAACCCCTAATCTGCCCTCCCTAACATCGCCGACACCTAACTTCAATTATTAACCCCTAATCTGCCGAGCGGACCTCACCGCTACTATAATAAATGTATTAACCCCTAAAGCTAAGTCTAACCCTAATACTAACACCCCCCTAAATTAAATATAATTTACATCTAACGAAATAAATTAACTCTTATTAAATAACTTATTCCTATTTAAAGCTAAATACTTACCTGTAAAATAAATCCTAATATAGCTACAATATAAATTATAATTATATTATAGCTATTTTAGGATTAATATTTATTTTACAGGCAACTTTTTAATTATTTTAACCAGGTACAATAGCTATTAAATAGTTAAGAACTATTTAATAGTTACCTAGTTAAAATAATAACAAATTTACCTGTAAAATAAATCCTAACCTAAGATATAATTAAACCTAACACTACCCTATCAATAAATTAATTAAATAAACTACCTACAATTACCTACAATTAACCTAACACTACACTATCAATAAATTAATTAAACACAATTCCTACAAATAAATACAATTAAATAAACTAGCTAAAGTACAAAAAATAAAAAAGAACTAAGTTACAAAAAATAATAAAATATTTACAAACATAAGAAAAATATTACAACAATTTTAAACTAATTACACCTACTCTAAGCCCCCTAATAAAATAACAAAGCCCCCCAAAATAAAAAATTCCCTACCCTATTCTAAATTAAAAAAGTTACAAGCTCTTTTACCTTACCAGCCCTGAACAGGGCCCTTTGCGGGGCATGCCCCAAGGATTTCAGCTCTTTTCCTGTAAAAAAAAACATACCATACCCCCCCCAACATTACAACCCACCACCCACATACCCCTAATCTAACCCAAACCCCCCTTAAATAAACCTAACACTAAGCCCCTGAAGATCTTCCTACCTTGTCTTCACCATACCAGGTTCACCGATCCGTCCTGGCTCCAACATCTTCATCCAACCCAAGCGGGGGTTGGCGATCCATCATCCGGTGCTGAAGAGGTCCAGAAGAGGCTCCAAAGTCTTCCTCCTATCCGGCAAGAAGAGGACATCCGGACCGGCAAACATCTTCTCCAAGCGGCATCTTCAATCTTCTTCCATCCGGTGCGGAGCGGGTCCATCTTGAAGCAGGCGACGCGGATCCATCCTCTTCTTCCGTTGTCTCCCGACGAATGATGGTTCCTTTAAGGGACGTCATCCAAGATGGCGTCCCTCGAATTCCGATTGGCTGATAGGATTCTATCAGCCAATCGGAATTAAGGTAGGAATTTTCTGATTGGCTGATGGAATCAGCCAATCAGAATCAAGTTCAATCCGATTGGCTGATCCAATCAGCCAATCAGATTGAGCTCGCATTCTATTGGCTGATCGGAACAGCCAATAGAATGCAAGCTCAATCTGATTGGCTGATTGGATCAGCCAATCGGATTGAACTTGATTCTGATTGGATGATTCCATCAGCCAATCAGAAAATTCCTACCTTAATTCCGATTGGCTGATAGAATCCTATCAGCCAATCGGAATTCGAGGGACGTCATCTTGGATGACGTCCCTTAAAGGAACCGTCATTCGTCGGGAGACAACGGAAGAAGAGGATGGATCCGCGTCGCCTGCTTCAAGATGGACCCGCTCCACACCGGATGGAAGAAGATTGAAGATGCCGCTTGGAGAAGATGTTTGCCGGTCCGGATGTCCTCTTCTTGCCGGATAGGAGGAAGACTTTGGAGCCTCTTCTGGACCTCTTCAGCACCGGATGATGGATCGCCAACCCCCGCTTGGGTTGGATGAAGATGTTGGAGCCAGGACGGATCGGTGAACCTGGTATGGTGAAGACAAGGTAGGAAGATCTTCAGGGGCTTAGTGTTAGGTTTATTTAAGGGGGGTTTGGGTTAGATTAGGGGTATGTGGGTGGTGGGTTGTAATGTTGGGGGGGGGTATGGTATGTTTTTTTTTACAGGCAAAAGAGCTGAAATCCTTGGGGCATGCCCCGCAAAGGGCCCTGTTCAGGGCTGGTAAGGTAAAAGAGCTTGTAACTTTTTTAATTTAGAATAGGGTAGGGAATTTTTTATTTTGGGGGGCTTTGTTATTTTATTAGGGGGCTTAGAGTAGGTGTAATTAGTTTAAAATTGTTGTAATATTTTTCTTATGTTTGTAAATATTTTATTATTTTTTGTAACTTAGTTCTTTTTTATTTTTTGTACTTTAGCTAGTTTATTTAATTGTATTTATTTGTAGGAATTGTGTTTAATTAATTTATTGATAGTGTAGTGTTAGGTTAATTGTAGGTAATTGTAGGTAGTTTATTTAATTAATTTATTGATAGGGTAGTGTTAGGTTTAATTATATCTTAGGTTAGGATTTATTTTACAGGTAAATTTGTTATTATTTTAACTAGGTAGCTATTAAATAGTTCTTAACTATTTAATAGCTATTGTACCTAGTTAAAATAAATACCAAGTTGCCTGTAAAATAAATATTAATCCTAAAATAGCTATAATATAATTATAATTTATATTGTAGCTATATTAGGATTTATTTTACAGGTAAGTATTTAGCTTTAAATAGGAATCATTTATTTAATAAGAGTTAATTAATTTCGTTAGATGTAAATTATATTTAAGTTAGGGGGGTGTTAGTGTTAGGGTTAGACTTAGCTTTAGGGGTTAATCAATTTATTAGAATAGCGGTGAGCTCCGGTCGTCAGATTAGGGGTTAATAATTGAAGTTAGGTGTCGGCGATGTTAGGGAGGGCAGATTAGCGGTTAATACTATTTATGATAGGGTTAGTGAGGCGGGTTAGGGGTTAATAACTTTATTATAGTAGCGCTCAGGTCCGCTCGGCAGATTAGGGGTTAATAAGTGTAGGCAGGTGTCGGCGACGTTGAGGGGGGCAGATTAGGGGTTAATAAATATAATATAGGGGTCGGCGGTGTTAGGGGTAGCAGATTAGGGGTACATAGTGATAACGTAGGTGGCGGCGCTTTGCGGTCGGAAGATTAGGGGTTAATTATTTTAAGTAGCTGGCGGCGACGTTGTGGGGGGCAGGTTAGGGGTTAATAAATGTAATACAGGGGTCGGCGGGGTTAGGGGCAGCAGATTAGGGGTACATAAGTATAACGTAGGTGGCGGTCGGCAGATTAGGGGTTAAAAATTTAAATCGAGTGGCAGCGATGTGGGGGGAGCTCGGTTTAGGGGTACATAGGTAGTTTATGGGTGTTAGTGTACTTTAGGGTACAGTAGTTAAGAGCTTTATGAACCGGCGTTAGCCAGAAAGCTCTTAACTCCTGCTATTTTCAGGCGGCTGGAATTTTGTCGTTAGAGCTCTAACGCTCACTTCAGAAACGACTCTAAATACCGGCGTTAGAAAGATCCCATTGAAAAGATAGGATACGCAAATGGCGTAGGGGGATCTGCGGTATGGAAAAGTCGCGGCTGAAAAGTGAGCGTTAGACCCTTTAATCACTGACTCCAAATACCAGCGGGCGGCCAAAACCAGCGTTAGGAGCCTCTAACGCTGGTTTTGACGGCTACCGCCGAACTCCAAATCTAGGCCTAAGACTCCAGCTTCCCTCATCTCATTGCAGAATTAGATCCTGGACAACTCTCTAGCACCTAAATGTCCATCATTTTTACTTTACAGCAGTAATGGTCAACTTCCTAATATATGGGGGACTCAGATCAGTATTTTAGAGGCTTTAAGGGCAGCAAATCAGTGTTTTAGAACCCCTCATGGCAGCATTTAAACTTATGGTTACACACAACATAACAATATATTTACTAACAATGTCTAGTGACCCAGGGCCTGATATAGGTAAGTACATCATCTATCTGCACTTCCCCCTTCAGATAACTCTTTTGAGTTTTGGCCAGTGGCCACCATTTTTGTCAACCCATTGAGTTCCCCAAAACACTTTTTTTTTTTTACTTCCGCTTTTTCCTGAGGTTACAAAAACTAAGACACACACTTTTACATTTGCTTTTTTCCCAGTGGCTGCCAAAACTAGTGTAGAGGGCCACATGTGGCCCATGGGTCGCACGTTGGCCATCCTTGATTTTTAGGGGGGTAGTTATCAAGCCGTCTACTTTTCTGGCTTCGCCGGCCCAATACGTCCGCCTAAGCTCGCCTACCTTCGCCGCCGCGGACCTTGAATAGGTTCGCCTAAGTTATCAAATAAAGCTGTCAAAAAGCCGCGGGGCGATGAGCAGCGGACTGTGACAGTTATCACTCATCCGATCTCGCTGCCCTTCGGCTTTTTCCCAGCTTTATTGCTAGCCTGTCACTAAGCACTCACACTAAACTACACTGTTCTACCCCCTATACCGGCGCCCCTTTAAGGGACGTCATCCAAGATGGCGTCCCCTCAATTCCGATTGGCTGATAGGATTCTATCAGCCAATCGGAATTAAGGTAGGAAAATCTGATTGGCTGATGGAATCAGCCAATCAGATTCAAGTTCAATCCGATTGGCTGATCCAATCAGCCAATCAGATTGAGCTCGCATTCTATTGGCTGATCGGAACAGCCAATAGAATGCGAGCTCAATCTGATTGGCTGATTCCATCAGCCAATCAGATTTTTCCTACCTTAATTCCGATTGGCTGATAGAATCCTATCAACCAATCGGAATTGAGGGGACGCCATCTTGGATGACGTCCCTTAAAGGAGCCGTCATTCGTCGTAGTCCGTCGGTGAAGAAGGTGGTTCCGCGTCGGCGGAAGGAAGATTCAAGACCCGGCTTGGAAGATGACTTCGCCCGGATAGAAGACCTCTTCAGCGCCTCTTTGAAGATGACATCGGCTGGATCGAAGACTTCTTCAGCGCCGCCTGGATGATGACTTCATCGGATGGAAGATTTCTTCAGCGCCGCTTGGAGGATTAACTTCTTCCGCTCCGGATGTCCTCTTCAGTTCCATCGGTGGCTCGGCTGAGTGAAGACGACTCAAGGTAGGATGATCTTCAGGGGATTAGTGTTAGTTTTTTGTAAGGGGGGTTTGGGTTAGATTAGGGGTATGTGGGTGGTGGGTTTTAATGTTGGGGGGGGGTTGTATTTTTCTTTTACAGGCAAAAGAGCTGAACTTTTTGGGGCATGCCCCCACAAATGGCCCTTTTAAGGGCTGGTAAGGTAAAAGAGCTTTGAAATTTATTTAATTTAGAATAGGGTAGGGATTTTTTTTATTTTGGGGGGGTTTGTTATTTTATTAGGGGGCTTAGATTAGGTGTAAGTAGCTTAAAATTGTTGTAATATTTTTAACATGTTTGTAACTTAATTTTTTATTTTTTGTAACAGCTTTTTTTATTTTTTGTACTTTAGTTAGTTTATGTAATTGTATTTAATTGTAGTTATTTGTAGGTAGTTTATTTAGTTAATTTAATGATAGTGTAGTATTAGGTTTAATTGTAACTTAGGTTAGGATTTATTTTACAGGTAATTTTGTATTTCTTTTAGCTAGGTAGTTATTAAATAGTTAATAACTATTTAATAACTATTCTAACTAGCTAAAATAAATACAAAGTTACCTGTAAAATAAATATAAATCCTAAGATAGCTATAATATAATTATTAATTATATTGTAGCTATCTTAGGGTTTATTTTACAGGTAAGTATTTATTTTTAAATAGGAATAATTTATTAAAGTATAGTGTAGTGTTAGGTGTAATTATAACTTAGGTTAGGATTTATTTAACAGGTACATTTCTCTTTATTTTAGCTAGGTAAGCTATTAAATAGTTAATAACTATTTAATAGTTATTGTACATGGTTAAAATAAATTGAAAGTTACCTGTAAAATAAATATAAATCCTAAGATAGCTAGAATATAATTATTATTTATATTGTAGCTATATTAGGGTTTATTTTAAAGGTAAGTATTTAGTTTTAAATAGGATTCATTTAGTTAATAAGAGTTAATTTATTTAGATTTATTTAATTAATATTTAAGTTAGGGGGGCGTTAGGGTTAGGGTTAGACTTAGGTTTAGGGGTTAATAATTTTATTACAGTGGCGGTGGCGTAGTGGGGGGCAGGATAGGGGTTAATAAATTTATTATAGGTGGCGACGGTGTAGGGGGGGCAGGATAGGGGTTAATACATTTAATATAGGTTGCGGCAGGTTCAGGGACCGGTGGTTTAGGGGTTAATACATTTATTATAGTTGCGGTGGGCTCCGGGAGCGGCGGTTTAGGGGTTAATATGTATAGAGTAGCTTGCGGTGGGCTCCGGGAGCGGCGGTTTAGGGGGTAATAACTTTATTTAGTTGCGGCGGTGTAGGGGGGGTCAGATTAGTGGTCTTTAGACTCGGGGTACATGTTAGGGTGTTAGGTGTAGACAGCTCCCATAGAAATCAATGGGATGTCTGTCAGCAGCGAACTTGTACTTTCGCTATGGTCAGACTCCCATTGATTCCTATGGGATCCGCCGCCTCCAGGCTGGCGCTTTGAAAACCAGGTACGCTGGGCCGTAAAAGTGCCGAGTGTACCTGCTAGTTTTTTGATAGCTAGCAAAAGTAGTGAGAATGTGCCGCACTTGTGTGCGGAACATCTGGAGTGACGTAAGAATCGATCTGTGTCGGACTGAGTCCGGCGGATCGAAGTTTACGTCACAAAATTCTACTTTTGCCGGTCTCGAGCCTTTGATAACTAAGGCGAATCAGCCTCGCCACAAATACGCTGCGGAATTCCAGCGTATTTGAGGTTGACGGCTTGATAACTAGGCCCCATAGTGTTCTCCCTAGCACAATTTAATTTAGATTTTCAAAAGTTTATCTGCTTTTACTAGTGCAAAAGTGCAGACATAGCATGAACATTTTAAACTTTAAGTGATAAAAAACCCAATGCTTTTATTTTGTAATTGTTTAATTAATCACACAATAAAATGACAAAAATTAAAAAGAACATTGTTAATACAGCATTGTTTGTTTTGCTTGCTTCTGCTGTAAAATACCTCTGCAAGGTGTGCTTGCTCCACTTTCTTCCAGGTTGAAGTGTCTACGTAAAACGGTGGATGTTGGAAAAAGGTGTTTCAACCAATAACATTCTACACAGTGATTGGTTAGCACAAGTAAGTATATTTACATCTCACCCTAATTGGCCACAGCGAAAGAGACTAAGAACATAGAATTCATCTGTTTTTTTTTCAAGAAGTATACCTAAACTACTCTTGATTTGCAAAACCTTGTGGGGTAGATTTATCAAATATCAGGTGGACATGAACCGAACCGCTATAGCGGATCATGTCCGTCCGACATTGATAAATGCAGACAGCATTTATCATTGAACAAGCATTTCTGGTGAAATGCTTGTGCAATGCCGCCCCCTGAACATTCATATCGATCGGGAAGATTGCTGTCCGCCACCTCAAAGGTGGCTGATGAGTCACGACTGCTGCTTCCTAACTTAAGTTTCAGGCGGACCTGAAACTTCTAGGGTAGATTGCAACATCCACTGCTTGATAAATTTACCCCAGTGTTAAATGGTTTGAAATTTTTTTTTTGCAATGCAGTGCTTTATTTCTAATGTATGATATAATTTTAAAGTCCTTTTCAATTAAAATGCTACATATATCTCTAGGAAATTAATAAGTATACATATATTTTATAATGTGTCTATAAGAACAAAACTGTGATTTAATATTATTATATTTATCATAAATTCTATATTACAATAATTAGAACCATATTAGAAATATACTTAAAAACAATACAGAAACAATTTTGTTGATCCTACACTATTCTTAAATATGACCCTGCAACATTCAAAGCAGTGAATAATTTATCAGTACAGGAACTCATTTATATCTGTCAATAAATGAATGTAGCAAAGGAAATAAAATGGACAAAATGACAGTTAAAGATGTTTTTAAAATATTAATTTTGGATGCAACCCTATTATAATATAATTGTATGTGTATATATACTATATATATATATATGTGTATATATATAAAAATATTCTAGTATGTGTATGTATATACTACAAATATATATTTGTTTGTCAGATCTGATTCCCACTGCAGATTTGGGTTGTGCTACTGCAATGTTTAAATGAAAAGCCAGGGGGCACCATATTAGAATGTGCTTAGGGTATCATTACACCTAACTACTTGCCTTATTTCAAGCAATCATTTCCCAAGTATCCTGCAATGCACAATGACAGTGGATTTCATGCTGTATCGGTGGTAAGAAATATATTATTCTCGAATTGTGCATCAAGTGATCCCCTAATGAAATACAAATGGTAACCTAAGGTTTTAAAATTAACCTTTACCATTTAATTGATTGCATATCAAGACGCAGTAATTAAAATATATCATCCAAAGCAGTTGAGTCCACCATGATTCTTTCAAAATCTTTACCTGTCTCCTTCACTTCATTCACATTTCTTTTAAATAAAAATTGTATCTGATGATGTTTCTCAGCATCTGTTGCTCATTTTAGCCCTTGCTTCAGCACGTTCCCGGAATATTTTTGTGCTCACATTAAGTTGCATCAGAACTTCACAAATGGTGAATCTAGGAGATTGATAGCGGTTTCATATGAGAGACGACTTTGATTATGAGGGATTTTACCTCCAGATCAAGTTATAATGTGTCCTGTTACATGGCATGTCATAGAAATGTAGAAAATGTATTATTAGATGTTTACTCTGCTTAATGCAGTGGGTGGCCTATAATGTATGAATTCCACATTATTCCAAGATACACAATGCCCAGTGGGATAGAGTACTGAAGAATGATTACCGAAAAATCCATCAAGAAAATGCCACCAAGGCGGTATTAACCTCCAGGAGTGAAATTTATTCCTTGATTTTGCACTAATATATCAATAAAAGTTGTTCTTGGAATATCTGTAGCAGGATTGTAACTTGAACAAAAAACATGAAAGGGGGAGGTTAATATATTTTAAAAAATTATAAAAGACATCTGGATATGTTCTAGCAAATGAGCAATGCATAATTATATGGGAGGATAAGTTAGTGATGTGTTTACACACGGGTGGAAAAACAGATAATAGATTTGCACAGAAAAAAGAAACTTGGTAGTTAAAGGTTAATTACAGAAGTATTAATTAGAATGTTAATAGAACAGAAAGATTAATAATAGTGCCCAGGATGGTACAGTAATCTGTGCAAGGAAATATAAGGCTTTCAATAAAAACCATTAGAGAACTTTAATATCCTCAATTTTCTTATAGCATCAAATATAGCATTTTAAAACAATGAAAATAGCCCAAAGATCGCCCAAGGCTTACAAAGATACACATTTATAGAAAAGACCATTTTCTTAAAGGGGACAAAAATGTAAACCAAAAATGTTCTGTACTAATTCAGCCACTGATTGGCTGACCCTCCACTATCCTTTTGGTGGGATGGCTCTGTGCACTGGGATTACTTGTTTTAGGAGTTTGTCTTTTATTTACAGAACAAACTCCCAACTTTAGAGCTATTTTTGTATCTCTGTTCAGGGTCTACAATATCTATATACTAGGGAAGAAAAGTCATCCTATACTATAAAAGGCCAAGTGTGTTTGTCCGAAGCTGTTATGCGCAGTAGACACAGCACGAGGACAAACACACCTGGCCTTAGATTCCCTACCTGACCTGCCGACTGCTGTGAGAAGTGGGCGTGGCCGAGTGTGACCGAGCGTGAAGGGGCATGGCCTAGCGCGGAGGTCTGTG